>NC_073386.1:6349352-6409352 GCF_028641065.1 Leucoraja erinaceus | reverse complement strand
AGGGTCGAAGTTGAATGTGCATGCATGGGTCCAAGGATGTCTGCAGTCAACTGGCCCAAGGCCGTGTACATGAAAACAGGTCGATGGTCAGGTGGATTTGTTTACGCAAGAAATTGCAGCGATTTGTGGACACAGCCCAGACCATCACACAAACCGACCTCCCTTCCATGGACTCCCTTTATACCTCGTGCTGCCTCGGCAAGGCCAGCAGCATAATCAAGGACGAGTCGCACCCTGGCAACTCCCTCTTCTCCCCTCTCCCATCAGGCAAAAGGCATAGCAGTGTGAAAATGCACACCTCCAGATTTAGGGACAGTTTCTTCCCAGCTGTTATCAGGCAACTGAACCAAGTTCAAGTTCAAGTTCAAGTTCAAGTGAGTTTATTGTCATGTGTCCCTGATAGGACAATGAAATTCTTGCTTTGCTTCAGCACACAGAACATAGTAGGCATTTACTACAAAACAGATCAGTGTGTCCATGTACCATAATATAAATATATACACATATGAATATATGTATATGTATAATGAATATGTATAAATATATACACACATGAATATATACCATCCTACCACCACAACTAGTGAGCAGTGCTGAACTACTATCTACCTCATTGGTGACACTCTGACTATTATTGGTCGGACTTTACTGGCTCTATCTTCCAGTAAACGTTGTTGCCTTATCATGTACCCGTGCACTGTGAATGGCTCGATTGTAATCATGTATTGTCTTTCCGCTGACTGGTTAGCACGCAACAAAAGCTTTTCACTGTACCTCGGTACACGTGACAATAAACTAAACTGAGTGGAACTGAACTGGACCAATGCCCGGCTGAATTTGAACAGAGCTGAGGTAAGGGACATAGGTGCTCGCTTGAAATCAGGGGGCTTATGAACAAGCCCAAGACCATGTGTGTGTGAATAGGCCCAGGATTTTGCCACAGAAGGCTGTGGAGGCCAAGTCAGCGGATATTTTTATGGCGGAGATAGATAGATTCTTGATTAGTACAGGCGTCAGGGGTAATGGGGAGAAGGCAGGAGAATGGGGTTTGGAGGGAGAGATAGATCAGCCATGATTGAATGGCAGCATAGACTTGATGGGCCAAATGGCCAAATTCTGCTCCTATCACATGATCTTATGATTGTGTACGTAATGACAGATTTGAGATTGTGCACCAATGATCAGGGTCAAAGATACCTCCTGCTAAATCATCGGGGTGCCTCTTGAACCATTTTACTGGTGGTTTTCATTCTCAAACGAGGATGTTGCAAGGAGCCGAAGGGGCTGAGCTGTGGGGAGAGGTTGGGCAGGCTAGGACCTTATTCCTTGGAGCGCAGGAGGCTGAGAGGTGATCTGATTGAGCTGTACAAAATCAGGGGAGGTATAGATAAAGTGATCAAAAAGGCTGCCAGCATCATCAAAGACCCGCACCATCTTGGCCACTCACTCATCTCCCTGCTGCCTTCAGGTAGATGGTACAGGAGCCTGAAATCTGCAACGTCCAGGTTCAGGAATAGCTACTTCCCCACAGCCATCAGGCTATTAAACAAAACTCTGATCATTAATAGCCCATGGTACTTTATCTGTTTATTTATGTGTGTGTATATATATATATTCATTGGTATATGGTCACACTGATCTGTTCTGTTCTGTATTTATTTATGCCTACTATATTCTGTTGTGCTGAAGCAAAGCAAGAATTTCATTGTACTATCTGGGACACATGACAATAAACTCTCTTGAATCTTGAATCTTGCTTCTTGGAATTGAAATCACCTAATACAGGTGATTGCACAGAGTCTTTTACCCAGTAGGGGAATCTAGAGCCAGTGGACATAGGTTTAAGGTAAGAGTTTCAAGAGATTTAATGGGATACTTAGATGGTGGTGAGTGTATGGAATGAGCTGGCTAGGGAACTAATGGATTTTGTGTTTAAGAAGGAACTGCAGATGGTGGAAAATCGAAGGTATACAAAAATGCTGGAGAAACTCAGCGGGTGCAGCAGCATCTATGGAGCGAAGGAAATAACCATATAACCATATAACCATATAACCATATAACAATTACAGCACGGAAACAGGCCATCTCGGCCCTACAAGTCCGTGCCGAACAACTTTTTCCCCTTAGTCCCACCTGCCTGCACTCATACCATAACCCTCCATTCCCTTCTCATCCATATATCTATACAATTTATTTTTAAATGATACCAACGAACCTGCCTCCACCACTTCCACTGGAAGCTCATTCCACACCGCTACCACTCTCTGAGTAAAGAAGTTCCCCCTCATGTTACCCCTAAACTTCTGTCCCTTAATTCTGAAGTCATGTCCTCTTGTTTGAATCTTCCCTATTCTCAAAGGGAAAAGCTTGTTCACAAATAGGCAACGTTTCAGGCCGAAACCCTCGGCTGAGTTTCTCCAGCATTTTTGTGTACAAGGGAACTAATGGAGGCAGGCACTATAATAGAATTGAAGGCTTGGACATGTACATTAATAGATAAGGTTTGTGGGGTAAAGCAGCTGGTCAGGCAGCATCTCTGGCAAAAAGGAATAGATGACGTTGCAGCTCGGAACTCTTCTTCAGACCTCGCCTTCCCAACGTATCCCTAAAGCTCAGGCCCTCAAGTCCTGGCACAATCCTTGCAACAGTTAATAGTTAAAGCCGTAAAGAGCCGACAGTTAAAAATGTTTGTTAAAGTTGACACTGGAAATTGTCAATGAGTTCAGTTGGACTAATTCACTTGATGTTTCTTCTTTGGCATGGTGGCACAGCGGTAGTGTTGCTGCCTTACAGCGCTTACAGCGCTTACAGCGCCAGAGACCCGGGTTCGATCCCGACTGTCTGTACGTCTGGAGTTTGTACGTTCTCCCCGTGACCCACGTGGGTTTTCTCCGAGATCTTCGGTTTCCTCCCACACTCCAAAGACGTACAGGTTTGTAGGTTAATTGGCTTGGTATAAATGTGAATTGATCCCAGTGTGTGTGTGTGTGTGTGAATGAATGAATGAATCTCTTTATTGTCATTGCACATGGTACAACAAAATTTAAAAGTCAATCCCACGGTGCGATTCACAAGAGCAATTTTAAATATATAAGAAAAGGTAAAAATATATACATATTAAAAAAAAAAAATTACAGATAAATAACAATAGCAGCTGAGGTAGAAGTGTGTGTGTAGGATAGTGTTAATGTGCGGGGATCGCTGGTCGGGGAGAATGCAGTGGGACGAAGGGCCTATTTCCGCGCTGTATCTCTGAACTAAACTGAACTAAACTGCCTGTAGAGGGAGTAAGGGCACTATCCTGTTAACATTACAGTGCAGTACAATCATCGGCAAATTCATTGACAATGCATGACCCACTTACACAACATCTTATTCACTTCTTTGTTAATTTTTTTTTCTCAACAGGACTTCGACTGAAATATTAAGCGTGTCTCCTTATTGGGCTGTACCTCTGGTGCTATTCCTCCGAAGATATAAGATCCCCATCAATCAGGCGAATACATACACTTAAGTTTTCATTTAATTGCGCAGAATAATGGATTTCAGGACTGGAGACAGACAACAAAACAGGGCCAGCGTCATATCTTTAATTTCTTAATTGCCCACTGACTAGCGGCAAGAGAGCTCGCAGTTAATCAGTGAACAAAGGAACGACAGGCTGCACTTCAGAAAGACAGCAGAGCAAACAAAGAGGGGCCTTGGTAATTCTTTAAAGGTAGACGAAAATGCTGGAGAAACTCAGCGGGTGAGGCAGCATCTACGGAGAGAAGGAATAGGCGACGTTTTGGGTCGAGACCCTTCGTAAAGCAATTAATTCTTAAAGCAAGCCGTGTAGACTCGGCAAGGATTGGAGGCTGGAGCTCTGTTAGAAACATAGAAACATAGAAAGTAATTGCAGGAGTAGGCCATTCGGCCCTTCGAGCCTGCACCGCCATTCAATATGATCATGGCTGATCATCCAACTCAGTATCCCGTACCTGCCTTCTCTCCATACCCCCTGATACCTTTAGCCACAAGGGCCACATCTAACTGCCTCTTAAATATAGCCAATGAACTGGCCTCAACTACCTTCTGTGACAATGAATTCCAGAGATTCACCACTCTCTGTGTGAAAAATGTTTTTCTCATCTCAGTCCTAAACGATTTCCCCCTTATCCTTAAACTGTTGAATGCTTTAAATAGGTTCACAAGTGATAGGAGCAGAATTAGGCCATTCGGCCCATCAAGTCTACTCTTCGGTCCATTCAATCATGGCCGATCTATATCACCCTCCTATCACCAATTCTCCTGCCTGCTCCTCATTCCCCCTCACACCCATACTAAATCAAGAATCTATCTATCTCTGCGTTAAAAATATCCATTGACTTGGCCTCCTCAGCTTTCTGTGGCAATGAATTCCACAGATTCACCAC
The DNA here is from genome assembly GCF_028641065.1 of Leucoraja erinaceus. Lineage (NCBI taxonomy): Eukaryota > Metazoa > Chordata > Chondrichthyes > Rajiformes > Rajidae > Leucoraja > Leucoraja erinaceus. The sequence goes on along the minus strand of NC_073386.1, from coordinate 6,404,937 downwards.
CCTCTGACTAAAGAAATTCCTTGTCGTCTCCTTCCTAAAGGAACGTCCTTTAATTCTGAGGCGATGACCTCTGGTCCTAGACTCTCCCACTAGTGGAAACATCCTCTCCACATCCACTCTATCCAGGCCTGGACACTGGGACTGGTCAAGAAGGCCTTCAGCACATTAGCCTTCATCAGTCAGGGTATTGAGTACTGAAGTTGCAACGTTATGTTACAGCTGTACCAGGCGCTGGTGAGGCCACAGTTGGAGTATGGTGTTCAGTTTTGGTCACCCTACTTTCGGAAAGAGTTTGAGGCGATGTTGCCAGGACCTGAGGGTCTGAGCGATATGGGATAGGTTGGGTTGGCTTGGACAATATTCCTTGTGGCGTAGGAGGGTGAGAAGTGATCTGTTAGAGGTGTATACGGGAAGGTGGGATGAATTTAAATGGGCCACCTTGGTCAGCATGGGCATGCTGGGAAGAAACTGTCCCTGGATCTGGAGGTTTGCGTTTTCACACTTCTGTACCTGTTGCCTGATGGGAGAAGGGAGAAGAGGGACCGGGTTGAGACTTGTCCTTGATTATGCTTCTGTCCTTGCCGAGGCAGCGTGAAGTGTAAATGGAGTCAATAGTTCAAATAGTTCCAGTTTTTCGCCGATGGGTCTCGTGCTGGAGAGAGAGCTAGAAATGTCAAATAACTGGGCGTTAAACATCTCAGGTGACATGTCCTGGTCCCAGCTCTTAGATGTTGCCTTCATGAAGAAGGTGCCCCAGCGCCTCTCATTTCTTAGAGGTGTAAAGAAATTCACATTACAAATTCTAAATTTGCATCAGGAGTATTGTGGGCAGTTTTGTGCCCCGTATCTGAGGAAGGAAGGATGTGCTGGCATTGGAAATGGTCCAGAGGAGGTTTACCAGAATAATCGCAGGAATGAGACGGGTTAACATATGACGGCATTGCGTTTGTATTCACTGGAGTTCAGAAGGATAAGGGAGGACTTTATTAAAACTTATCAAGCAGTGAAAGGCCTGGATATGGAGTGGATGCGGAGAGGATGATTCCACTAGTGGGAGAGTCTAGGACCAGCCATTGGCACAGAATACAAGGGCGTATCTTTAAAAAGGAGATGAGGAGAAATTTCTTTAGTCAGAAGACGGTGAATCTGTGGCGTTCATTGCTACAGAAGGCTGTGGAGACCAAATCAATGGATAATTTTATGGTGGAGTTTGACAGACTCTTGATTAGTACGGGTGTCAGGGGTTATGGGGAGAAGGCAGGAGAATGGGGTTGAGAGGGAAAGATAGATCAGCCATGAATATTCAAATGGTGGAGTGGCCTAATTCTGCTCTTGGGTGATGTCTATTTGGTGATTGCACCTTCTCCTTGTGAGCACCTGGGGGTTCAAGAATAAGGGGTAAGCCATTTAGAATAGAGATGAGAAAACACAGAGTGGTGAGCCTGTGGAATTCTCTGCCTCAGAGGGCAGTGGAGGCCGGTTCTCTGGATGCTTTCAAGAGAGAGCTAGATAGGGCTGTTAAAAATAGCGGAGTCTGGGGATATGGGGAGAAGGCAGGAACGGGGTACTGATTGGGGATGATCAGCCATGATCACATTGAATGGCGGTGCTGGCTCGAAGGGCCAAATGGCCGACTCCTGCACCTATTGTCTATTGCCTATTGTCTATATCCTCCGGGTGCTCCGCTTTACTCCCACATCCCACAGACGTGCGGGGTTGGAGATTAACTGGCATCTGTAAATTGCCCTGAGTGTGTATTGAGTGGATGAGAAAGTGGGTGGAGAGAGAACTAGCGTGAACGGGTGATTGATGCTCGGCATGGGCTCAGTGAGCTGAAGGTTCTGTTTCCCCGCTGTTCCTCCCTCAAACCCACCCTCAAATAAACCATCTGATTTGGGAACCGATAAACCTTAAGCCTACCACAGCAATGGAACGTTACAGTCCGCCTCTGATACTACCAACCTTTTTTCTAATTATTTATTTTCGGATTAATGTTGTTTCTTTTTGCAGTCTTTCTTTATTTCCACTGATCTTGGAGAATTGATGTGTGATTTATGTATAATTCATGTCTTTGTGTGTTTGTCTGTGTCTATGTTCCTGTGTTTCTGCTACAAGCAAGATTGTCATTGCACCGATACCACACGGTTGCTGTACGTATGTCTGAAGAAGGGTTCCAACCTGAAAAGTCACCCACTTAGTTTAGTTTGGTGATACAGCGTGGAAACAGGCCCTTCGGCCCACCGAGTCCGCGCCGACCAGCGATCCCTGCACATTAACACTATCCTACACACACTAGGGACAATTTACATGTACACCAAGCCAATTAACCTACAAACCTGTACGCCTTTGGAGTGTGGGAGGAAACCGGAGATCCTGGAGAAAACCCACGCAATTCACGGGGAGAACGTACAAACTCAGTAGTCGGGATCGAACCCGGGCCTCTGGCGCCGCAAGGCAGCAAATTTACCGCTGCGCCACCGTGCCGCTCAAATTATTTTTCTCTAGAGACGCTGCCCGACCCACTGAGTTACTCCAGCATTTTGCGTCTGTCTTCGGTATAAACCAGCATCTGCAGTTCCTCCCTACACAATAAACTCAACTTGACTTGACCAGTTAGAATTAATTTTGCAGCCCAGACTGATTTTCTTTCCCGCATTCAACAGACAGGCCAGCAGGTGGAGTGAAATTCTCCCATTAGGAAAGCTGCAAAAGTCGTCAAAGATAGACACAAAAAGCTGGAGTAACTCAGCGGGTCACACATTGTCTCTGGAGAAAAGGAATAGGTGACGTTTTTTGTCGAGACCCTTCTTCAAACTGAGAGTCAGAGGAAAGGGAAACGAGAGATATAGAAGGTGATATAGGGAGACTATTGAACACATGACTGAAAGGTATGCAAAAAAAGTAACAGTGATAAAGGAGACAGGCTATTGTTAGCTGTGGGCTAGGGTGAAAATGAGTTACTGACAATGAAACTCAACAAGATGGCTTTGAACCCAGTAAAACAATGGGTGGGGGAGGGAGGGTGGATGCAAGGGTTACTTGAAGATAGAGAAATCAAGGTTCCTACCGCTGGGGTGTAAGCTGCTCAAGCGGGATATGAGGCGCTGTTCCTCCAATTTGCACCGGGCCTCACTCTGACAGTGGAGGAGGCCCAGGACAGAAAGGTCGGTGTGGGAATGGGAGGGGGAGTTAAAGTGTTTGGCAACCGAGCAAAAAGTGGCAAAAAGTTACCCGCTCACTGCAATGAAATTCATTGTTCAAATGAAGCGCTGGAGTAAGGAGTAAGGGGAGAAGGAATGGGCGATGTTTCGGGTCGAAGAAGGGTCTTCTTCAGACTCTGAAGTCAAAAGTCTGTAGAAGGGTCTCGACCCGAAACGTCGCCCATTCCTTCTATCCTGAGATGCTGCCCGTCCCGCTGAGTTACTCCAGCGTTTTGTGTCTATCTTCGAGAAAACAGTATACATATGGTAATAGAAGCATAGAAACATAGGAAATAGGTGCAGGAGTAGTTCATTCGGCCCTTCGAGCCTGCGCCGCCATTCAATGGCTGATCATCCAGAATCAGTACCCTGATCCCGCTTTCACCCCATATCCCTTGATTCCTTTAGTCCCAAGAGCTAAATCTAATGATCAATGATCAATACGGCATGAGATACAAATGCAAAGCAGTAGAATGCTGCAAGTCCACAAAGTAGTGCAAGAGAATATTAACGCATAATTGCATCAAAGAGCAACTCATGGGATGTGCTGACAAGACCCAGTGAGCGACCTCGCACCACCCGGCGTGGCTTAAATGGCCGCGGGACAATCGCCATCGCCAGCCGGGGGCTTTGACTTTGACTCTGTCATCGGGGGGGAGGGGGGAGAGTGCAGTGGAGAGATAAGTTTTTTTTGGCCTTCCATCACAGCTATGTGATGGATGTTTATGTAAAATGTAAATTATGTTGTGTCTGGGGTCTATTTGTTTGTAATGTATGGCTACAGAAACGGCATTTCGTTTGGACCTCAAGGGGTCCAAATGACAATTAAATTGACTATTGACTATTGACCAGCCGCAAGAATGACTAAGGCATCAAATATAAAATAACTTGGAGGCCAAACTTGAGCGAGAGTCAGCCAGGCACACACAGCGGGAAGCTGGGGAAGGGCGAGCCAAGTGTGAACGATCTTATTCTTCTTCAAAAACATCACACACACACACACACACACACATGCGTGCGCTTGGGTAACCTTTCGAGATTTCCGAAACGCTCTGGTTTAAATTATCATCAGCGTGGATGTTCGTAAGCAGAGTATTTATTGAACTGGAATTTACAACTTAAACTATTTTGTTGACATGCGGTTAAAACGTAATTGTCCGTTGCTGAATACGAGGCAGCTACAAGTGTACTCCAGTGCCGATTGTATACCCTAACAAACCCTTTTTAAAAAAAGAAAAGAATAAATCTAAAGTGTTTGAAATCACGGCAATAAATAAGGTTCAATTGGGTAGAGTCATCCAAGGTACAGCATTAAAAAAAAGCACAGTTTTAAACCATAATATGCTGACAAAAGTAAACTCTGGCAAAGGTAAGCATTCCAGAAGTCTTTGCTCATTTATTAATTTTCACCGTGCAGTTTGTTGCTTAGGGGTTTGCGGGTGGATGGTAGACAGAGTCACTTTGCAAAAAAAACCCAGTAAGATTTGCATTAGTGGAAAACAAAAGATTTGTGATTCTTTTGATCATACGTGATAGGAGCAGAATTAAACCATTCGGCCCATCAAGTGCATTCCGTCATTCAATCATGGCTGATCTATCTCACCCTCCTAACCCCAATAGCATCCTACATATCTTCAGCACAGCCAAATGCTTTTACAGGCAAAGCATTTCTTTTATGTGTTTAGTTTTAGTTTAGTTTAGAGATACAGTGCGGAAACAGGCCCCTTTGGCCCATCGAGTCCGCGCCGACCAGCGATCATGGCCACCGTATGCTGGCACTATCCTTGGGACAGTTTTTTAGAATCTTTCCCGAAGCCAATTAACCCACAAACCTATGCTGTTCGATTCACCTCTACCACATTGCGGACATTGGACTTTGTCTCTACAACTTATGCACTACATCCGGGCGACACGGTGGCGCAGCGGTAATTGCAGCCTTACAGCGCCAGAGACTCAGGGCCGATCCTGACTGCAGGTGCTGTCTGTTCAAAGACATACAGTTTGGGGGTTAATTGACTTAGTATAATTGTAAATAGTCCGTTGTGTGTGTAGGATAGTGTAAGTGTGCGGGTATCGTTGGTCAGCGTGGACTCGGTGGGCCGAAGGGCATGTTTCTGCGTTTTGTTTCTAAGCTAAACTAAACTAATGCTGAGAACTATATTCTGCACCCTGTCTCTTCCCCTCTGGTCTATCTATTACTTGAGTTTGACTTGATTGTATTAGTGCATAGTATAATTTGATCTTACTGTCAAGTCAAGGCGTAGCCTTGCAACTGGCACCATGACATCCAGTTCAACCTGTGGGACATGCTCATCCTTCATGGAAAGTCTGCTTTGGCGGGCCAGGCGGACGAGATCTTTATGAACCAACGGCGGGAGAGGTAACGCAGCAACGCACTGTGGGATGCGAAGGGCCAGTCAGAGCACGAAAGACGGCATGGCCATCCACTGCAGCCAAGAAGTCTCCAGCCGTGATGATTTTTCGTTACCACTGGACTCTGACTTCTGCGGCCGAGAGGTTGGGGTTTGTTACAGTGCAACAGGTTCTCCACCTTAAACTCATTCACGCACAGGTTTTTGTGCAGCCCTCTTCTCTAGACCCGCGAGCAATGTCAGGACTCACCAGAATTGAGACTGCACAATCCGCCATCGACGTCACCAACATAATTTGATCTGTTTGGACAGCATTAAGAAACAAAGCTTTTCCCTGTAGCCCAGTACATGTCACAGTAATAAACCTGAACCTAAATGTAAAGCATCCTGTAAACGGGGAAAGACTTGCTCATGGTTCGATTGTAATCATGTCATGAAATTGGCCAGTGAAATTCCATGTATGTTGCAAAACATACTTGGCGTATAAAATCTGATTCTGATTTATCAAAGACAATTTTTTTTTTTTTTATTCGTCACATGTACCCGAAGGTGCAGTGAAATGAATTTGCCAGCAGCAATACACTTAAAAAGAACACACAATACACAATAAAATTCAACACAAACAGCATTCTTCACTGTGGTGGAAGGCAACAAAGTACAGCCAGTCCTCCTCCGCCTTTGGTCAACCGTGGTCGGGGCCATCAACCCTCCGTAGTCACTGCTACAGACGGCCCGATGTACAGGCCAATCTCGTCGGGGTGATTGAGACTCCGACGTTGGGATGGTCGAACACACTCCGCGGCTTGGAGATCCCGAATGGGCACTTTCCTACCGGAGACCGCGGCTTCAGGATGTTATAGGTTGCAGGCCTGCGGTTGGAGCTCTTCTCCAGTGATCCCCGGCGAGGTAATTCCACGCCACGCCCGCGGCTAGAAGCTATGTATCGTCTTCCTGCTGGCTGGTTTGCACGCAACAAAACATTTTCACTGTACCTCGGTACACATGACAATAAACTAAACTGAACTGAACTTGGTGAGTTAATGTACCATTTTCCACTGTACCTTTTTACTCTGTTTTGGCTGGGTGCTGTGATAATTTTAGCCAGGTAAAAATGTGCACAAGTTTTGTAAGTCACCTTGTTGGATGTTGAAGCAGCTGGCACTGTTCTCTTGGGAAGTGCCGTGACATGACTGGGTTAAATAATTAATGGTTGGTTAATGCTTCACAAGAAAAAAAAAAATAGCAGGAATGTTTGATAAAACATTTTCCTAAGGAGAGGCCATAAATAGAGTGGGTGCACTTGTCAAAATTTGGCCCGAACATGGCTCCACTTTATTAGCTGAAGAAAGGTCCCGACTTGAAACGCCACCCATCCATTTTCTCCAGAAAATGCTACCCGACCCACTGAGGTACTCCAGCGTTTTGTGTCTATCTACGGTATAAATCAGCATCTGCAGTTCCTTTTTTTATTCCACTTCATTAGCTCCTGTTATCCATGACAAATTACAAGTACTTTCTGCTTATTCTGTGGGAAATCATGTGGACCATTTCACCTCTAGCCTTTGTCACTTGCTCCACCTGTCTGCTAATCAACCCCCTTCACCCTTATCCACCCATCACTCACCAGGCTTTGCCCCACCCCACCTCATCTTTCCAACTATCTCCCCCCTACTCTGTTAGTCTGCGGAAGGATCCCGATCCAAACTCCAGGTCCCATGTCCATCCCCTCCATCACTTTGTTGTTGCTTAAGGTTCCAGCATCTGCCCTCTTTCATCTTGCGAATGTCAAGGGCTAGGTGCAGGAAGGAACTGCAGATGCTGGTTTACACCGAAGATGGACACAAACTGCTGGGGCAACTCAACGGGTCAGGCAGCTTCTCTGGAGAGAAGGAATGGGTGATTAAGTGGTAATGACTCCCATACGCTAGCACTATCCCACACACTCGAGACAATTTGAAATTTTTACCGAAGCCAATTAACCTACAAACCTGCACGTCTTTGGAGCGTGGGGAAACCTATGCAGTCACAGGGAAAACGTATAAACTCTGTACAGACGGCACTCATAGTCCGGATAGAACCCGGGTCTCCAGCGCCGTAAGGCAGCAACTCTACCACTGCGCCACTGTTACTGTGGGCCCCACCTACTGTAAGTGTCTGACACAAACCAGCCAAGAGTGTTAAGTGCCCTGCCTGCCCCTTTTCCGGGGATATACATCCGTGCCTGGGTGCGGTTAGAAAGGGAATACGCCCTGTCCACGGGCACCCTGAGGGAGTTCCGGGACCGCTGGGCTCCGCAGGGTGTTGAATGTATCCTCAATAAGGATTGTATCATAGTTGTACAGTGGGTTATTATGGATATATGTTTGCATTGTATTATGGTGGTGGGTTCAGGCTTGTTTTATTGCAGTGTCATTATTATTTTTTTAATAATTGAATATTTTTTGATTAAAAAAAAAGAAGAAAAAAAAAGTGTTACGTGCTGGTGGGACACATTGTGAGCTGCAGGGATGGTATTGTGTGAGTGCTGGGTAGGCAGCCTGCCAGGCTTAGGGGTGGACATGTAGCTGGGTGGGTGTTCATCTCTGCTCTTGTGTCAATGCTGACACACCACCCTCGGCTCACAACCATAATTCTAACCCTCCTCCTGGCAAGAGTCATGGTGTCACAGAGTCATATTGCAGTAAACAGGCCCTTTGGCCCAACTTACCAAGACGGATTTCTCTCTCCACAGTAGCGCAGCTGGTAGAGTCACTGCCGCACAGCACCAGACGACCCGGCTCATAAGGTCATAAGGGATCAGAATAAGGGGGAAACCCTTTAAGACCGAGATGAGAAAAAACATTTTTCACACAGAGAGTGGTGAATCTCTGGAATTTCCTGCCACAGAGGGTAGTTGAGGCCAGTTCATTGGCTATATTTAAGAGGGAGTTACATGTGGCCCTTGTGGCTAAAGGGATCAGGGGGTATGGAGAGAAGGCAGGTACGGGATACTGAGTTGGATGATCAGCCATGATCATATTGAATGGCGGTGCAGGCTCGAAGGGCCGAAAGGCCTACTCCTGCACCTATTTTCTATGTATCTATGTATCTAGAATAGAATTAGGCCATTCACCCATCAAGTGTACTCCGCCATTCAATCATGGCTGATCTATCTCTCCCTCCTAAATCCATTCTCCTGCCTTTTCCCCATAACCTCTGACACCCGTACTAATCAAAAATCTGTCTATCTCTGCCTTAAAAATATCCACAGACTTGGCCTCCACAGCCTTCTGTGGCAAATAATTCTGCAGATTCACCACCCTCTGACTAAAGAAATTCCTCCTCATCTCCTTCCTATACGAACGTCCTTTAATTCTGAGGTTGTGGCCTCTAGTCCTAGACTCTCCCACTAGTGGAAATGTCCTCTCCACATCCACTCTATTCAAGCCTTTCACTATTCTGGACGTTTCGATCCCCACCTCAGGCGCTCTCTGTGTGGAGTTTGCAGGTTCTCCCTGTGACCTGTGTGTGTATTCTCTGGGAGCTCCAGTTTCCTCCCACATCCAAAGACGTGCAGGTTTGTGGGTTAATTGGCCTCAGTGAAATTGCCACCAGTGTGCGAAAGTGTGGGATAACATTGAAATAGCGTAGTACGGGTGATCGATGGATGGCATGGACACGGTGGGCTGAAGGGCCTCGTTTCCATGCTGCATCTCTACACACTAAACTAAACTAAGATGCCTCAAGTGACGAACAAAGCATTTGACAGTGACAAGCCCGTGGTAAAGAAGAGATGGCATTTATAGATTATTTCACTGGATCTTTCAAAAACGTTTTATAAGCCACAAATTCCTTTACAGTACAATCACTATTATATATAAATAAATGCAGCTGGGGCCCACATTTACTGCTGTTGTACGCTGAATAACACTGAATGGTAATTAGCTACACACCCCATCTATGTTGAATTTTAAAGATAGAAGCTTGGGCCTAGTGTAGTGAATCTACTGCACATACTGAGGCAGGCTAGCCTATTCCCCAGTGACTTGGTTACCTTACTGAATTTTGTTGCTAACCTGCTAAATTTATTATAGATAATAGTGAAAAATCAAATCCTTCCACGCGAGGTGCTGTTATGGTCCTGTCCCACGAGCATGCAACTGCATGCGGCAAGCGCGACCAAACCGGAAGCGGGGGTCGCGCGGAGGTCTAGTGATCCCGTACGAGTTGACGTGAACTTCGAGCGAAGGCGTACGATGTCAAGACGCTGCGTACGCCGTCGAGACGCTGTGCACGCCCGTCGAGACGGTGCGTGCGGCCTCAAGGCGGATGCAGGCCGTTGCCGCGCGGAATTTTTTGGACAGTGTCAGTTTTTCGGAGCCCCGCGCGATGTCGGGACCAGCTCCGCACAACTACATACGGCTCCGGTGATCGAAGTGGGACCGGCCCCGCGAGGCCGTACGGCTCAAGCGACCACGTTAGGTCGCACTTGCCGCATGGAGTCGCATGCTCGTGGGACAGGCGCTGTATGCGACTTTTTCGGCGACTGCCGGCGCCCGTCATAGGGCGTTGCAGGTCGCCAAAAATGTTCAACATGTTGAAAGTTCAGCGGCGACCAGAAAGACTCTTTGGGCGACTGAGGAGACTACTCACGACCATACAGACGACACCCTGGCGACATGTCACGGGGTGAAGCCTGTATGGTCGTGAGTAGTCGCCCAAAGAGTCGTACCTTGTTCTGGTCGCCGCTGGATTTTCAACATGTTGAACATTTTTGGCGACCTGCTGCGACAATGACGGGTGCCGGCAGTCGCCGAAAAAAAAAACCGCGCAAGTGGGACAGGCCCATTAATCTCCTCCTGCCGTCTGCCATTTCTCATTTACAGAGTTTGGAGGAGTTTCTGGCACGAAATGCTTGCTCATTATGCACTGTGGAATTACCAAGATCGCATCGCTGCACCTTAATTCAAAGGCAAGACTCGTATTTCCGAACGGGCACTTGGCAAATGTGAAACTAAAGTAGTTGTGTTGCCGAACTAGTAACCGGAAGATGGACACAAATTTCGAGAGTGACTCAGCAGGTCAGGCAGCATCCGTGGAGGAAGGGGAAACCAGCAAAGGTAACCAGAGGTTTGTAGGAAAAAACTGCAAATGCTGGTTTAAACTGAAGGTGGACACAAACCTGGTGACTTAGCGGGTCAGGCAGCGTCTCTGGAGAAGGGGAATAGGAGACGTTTCGGGTCGAGACCCTTCTTCAGGCTGAGAGTCAGGGGAAAGGGAGACGAGAGACAGAGACGGTGTTATAGAACAAATGAGTGAGGGATGTGCAAAAAGTAATGATGATCATGGGAATGTGGAGCCCACAATGGTCCATTGTTGGCTGTGGGGTAGGTGATAATGAGTAACGCAGACGTTGAAACTCAACAGGATGACAGCGAAACTAGTACGACAGCTAGGGTGGGGGAGGGACGGAGAGAGTGGGGGATGTAAGGGTTACTTGAAGTTAGAAAAATCCATATACATACCGCTGGGGTGTAAGCTGCCCAGGCAAAAATATGAGGCGTTGTTCCTCCAATTGGCATTTGGCCTCACTCTGTCAGTGGAGGAGGCCCAGGACAGAAAGGCCAGTGTGGGAATGGGAAGGGGAGTTAAAGTGTTTGGCAACCGGGAGATTATGTAAGACAAGGCGGACTGACGAAGGTGTTCAGCGAAACGATTGCCCAGTCCGCACTTGGTCTCGACAATACCAGAAGTTTGGATTAATAGCGCAGATGGGCTTGAGAATTTAAAATTTTCCTTAAAACAGAAACCAGGAAATAAACATCTGATATCAGTCCAGTAGTGTCCACAGAGTTGTAGATTTTAGTCTCGGCAACTTCGTGGTAGAGCTGCTGCCTTAAAGCACTTGCAGCGCTGGAGACCTGGGTTCGATCCAGACTAAGGGTGCTGTCTGTACGGAGTTTGTACGTTCTCCCGTGACCGCGTGGTTTTCCTCCGAGATCTTCGGTTTCCTCCCACACTCCAAACACGTACACGTGTGTAAGCTAATTGGCTCGGTGTATGTATAAATTGTCCCTAGTGTGTGTAGGATAGTGTTAATGTGCGAGGATTGCTGGTCGTTGTGGACTCGATGGGCCGAAGGGCCTGTTTCCGCCCAGTATCTCTAAACTAAACTAAAAAAATAAATTAACATTTGTGCTTTTGGGAAAGATATACACTGTGGATTGTCACCTTGTCGTGGTGGAGAAGCTTGTGTGGTCCTGAGATCCTGAGAGCGATGCCGTCTGGAGCTATGCTCCTGGTAGGTCCACACATGGCGGTAAGGTCGAGGGGGAGGACTCTGACAAAGAGCAATCCAACCAAGACCTCAACGGTGGAACAGGCGGAGGACGATGGCTGACCTTAGTGGAGTGTCACAACGGCTGGGAAGGCGGATGAAGGCTGCAGCAGAAAAGGGTCACATTTAAAAGAAACTTGTCCCGATGGCTCTGAAAGATGATTTTTGACACTACCCCAGATTGAGCTGTGGATGAACAGTGAATTAGTGCCCTGTGCAAGAGTTTAGAAGGAGATGAGAAATGTCTGAATCTGTGGAATTCTTTGCCACACAAGGCTGTGGAGGCCAAGTCAGTGGATATTTTTAAGGCAGAGATAGATAGATTCTTGATTAGTGCGGGTGTCAGAGGTTGTATGGAGAAGGCAGGAGAATGGGGTTAGGAGGGAGAGATAGATCAGCCACGATTGAATGGTGGAGTAGACGATGGGCCGAATGGCCTAATTCTACTCCTATCCCTTATGACCTGATAACCTATGAACCCTCGATACTGATTGAAGATAGACACAAAATGCTGGAGTTATGCCCCTGTCCCACTTGGGAAACCTGAACGGAAACCTCTGGAGACTTATCGCCCCACCCAAGGTTTCCGTGAGGCTCCCGGAGGTTTTTTTCCGTCTCCCAACCTGCTTCCACTACCTGCAACCTCCGGCAACCACCTGCAACCTCCGGGAACCGCACGGAAACCTTGGGTGGGGCGCAAAGTCTCCAGAGGTTTCCGTTCAGGTTTCCTAAGCGGGACAGGGGCATTACTCAACGGGACAGGCAGCATCTCTGGAGAGAAGGAATGGGTGACGTTGCGGGTCGAGACCCTTCTTCGATACGATTGCTGCTCGGAATGCCCCAGGCAGAGTCAAGAAACCTGTGACATCCTCTGACTGGGCCAGAGAGCATGGGAATTAATCAAGTTGATGGTGTGGAATTTTAATTTTGTTTCATCATGGATGCTATCAGAGTAAACGGTTTGGACTTTTCAAAGACTTCTTGATTACACAGGGAGTCCAGTATGAAAGGCCACTGCTATTAAAAACTGCTGAAGCTCAATCTAAAACAGGAAGCATGAGTCACAGCAGATCAAACATTGCAGTTTTCAATTTAGCGTAGCTTGTGAAGTTTATTTTCTTTTATTGAGGTGGAGATCTTGATATCGTAGAACAGAAAAATAATATTTTATCGGTTGAAAACGCTTATGGCAGTCGTCAGATGCTCGGGGCAAATTCAAATGTGTTTCAACATCGTAGGTTATTTAACGTCTGCAAGCCTTTTCTGTGAATGTAGCATGTTGCCCATGGTCCAGACTAACCAGCAGCATAATCCAGGGCGAGGCGCACCCCGGCCACTCCTCTCCTCTCCCATCGGGCAAGAGGTACAGAGGTGTGAAAATTCAGCTCCAGATTCAGGAACAGTTTCTTCCCAGTTGTTATCAGGCAACTGAACCATCCTACTAACAACTAGGTGGGGGTCCTGAACTGCTATCTACGTCATTGGAGACCCTCGGACTACCTTTGATCATGCAACTCTCTGCAATTTCTTGCTATCTTCCATATGTCAGGGAGAATGGATTCTCCGTGGATTGTCACCTTGTCGTGGTGGAGATGCTTGTGTGTGATCCTGAGATCCTGAGAGCGATGCCGTCTGGAGTTATGCTCCCGGTAGGGTCACCCATGGCGGTAAGGCTGAGGGGGAGGTCCCTGACAAAGAGCAATCCAACCAAGACCTCGACGGTGGAACAGGCGGAGGACGATGGCTGACCTTAGTGGAGCGTCACAACGGCTGGGAAGGCGGATGGATGACGGCTGCAGCAGAAAAGGGTCTCCGGTCGTCTTGGACTCCATGCCACTGGATCCTGACCCAGATCTGTCAAGGGCCGTGGGGTGGCTGTCTGTGCACCAGTCTCCCTACGTTAAACAAAGTCACGCACAGGCGCCCTCCACGAGAGGACAGTCATACTGGTTTCAAGTGACCGTTGATGATGATGAAGGGAGAGTATTCTTGCAATCAAAGATCTAGAGCTCCTCTAGTATCTTTTCTTGCAATGGAGGGAGTGCAGATTTCTGGGATAGCCGGAATCTCGTCAGAGGAGTGATTTAACAGACTGTATGTATATATATATTGTCTCCCGAGTATACAGGCTAGTTGTATTGGTAGAAAGATACACCACGGAAACAGGCCTTCAACCCACCAAGTCCACGCGACCATCGATCACCTTTTCACACTAGTTCCATGCTATCTCACATTCCCATCCACTCCCTACACACGAGGGGTGGTTTACAGAAGCCCATTATCCTAAAAACCTGCGCATTACCTCACTTTAGAAATACCGCGCAGACACAGGCCCTTCGGCCCACCGAGTCCGTGCCGACCAGTGATCACCCAGCAAGCTAGCACTACTGTCCCACACACAAGGGACAATTCTATCCCAAGCCAATTAACTTACAAACCTGCGGGTCTTTGGAACATGGGAGCAAACAGGAGATCACAGGGAGAACATGCGAATGGCTGTCAGTTGATATTTTTAACGATCGGTGGGAGAAAGGCAGTCACTGGATATTTTGAAGACAGAGACAGAGAGATTTTTGATTAGCACAGGTGTCAGAGGATATGGGGAGAAGGCAGGAGAATGGGGTTGAAAGGGAAAGATAGATCAGTCATGATTGAAAGGCAGAGTAGACCTGATGGGCCGAATGGCCTAATTCTACTCCTATTCCTTATGACCTTCTGAACTCTATCTCCACTACAACGCCAACTGTATCGAGGCTGCCTCCGTGCAGAACGCGTGGATTTCATAAACGTCAACATTTGTATAGTCTGAGGAAGGGTCTCCACCTGAATGATCATCCTTACACTTTAGACTTGAGAGATGCGGGAGCATGATCGGCCCGACCGCTGGCTACGGGAGCCAAGATCGCTCCGTCAACAAAGGTTCGAGGCCCCCGACCATGGGAGAACAAAGAAGGGAAGAGATTGAACTGGTTTTTCGCCTTCCATCACAATGAGGAATGTGGAGGAGTCACTGTGGTGGATGTTCATGTTAAAATGTATTTTGTGTCTTGTTGCTTTTTAGTATGACCGTATGGCAAATGAAATTCCTCATATGTTGTAAAACATACTTGGCTAATAAAATATGATTCTGATTCTTATTATGATTCCGATTAAATGTAAATTGTCCCTAGTGTGTGTGTGTGTGTGTGTGTGTATGTAGGATAGCTGGGCAGTCAGAAGAACCATCGTCAGCGTGTTGAATGAAGCAAAAAATCTAGCATTGAAGCCTTCGTCATCAAGAACTAACTAAGATGGGTCGGTGATGTTGTTCGGATGGAAGACGAGCGTCTACCAAAGCAAACCTTCGACTCCCAGCTTAAAGAAGGCAAACGCGAAAGAGTCGGGCAAAAGAAGAGATTCAAAGACGGCGTAAAAGCCAGCACGAAGAAATGTGCAATCGACAAGGACAATTGGGAAACCAATGCCAAGGACAGGAAACTCTGACGGACCATCACCCAAGAAGGAACAGCGACCTTTGTAGTGGCAATTTGGCTTGTTTTGTGTGTCATTGATGATGGCATGCGTCTTTAAATTTTAGACTGCCAGTTATATTGTGGGTGGGATTTATGACGTACTTTTGGCCGTGTTTGGAGCTAAGTTTCTTGCACAGAAGCTTGGGTTTTAGTATAGTTTCGGACCAGCATGGGGAAGGTTTACCCTTTGACAATGCGAAGTGTAACGGAGACGCGAGGAGTTTTCTAACGTTTTAAGCGATAAGCTGGAGTTCGATGAAGCTTATAGGAACGAGTCTGAAGAAGTTTGGATGTATCTGTGATTTGTCCGTGAAGAAGCTCTGAAGGTCTCTGACGGTGAGCTTGAATGCGTACAAAGACATTCCCCTTACCCATGTAGTCAGTTTAGCGGCTAGAGGGAGTAATCTCTTGAACGATCTGTTAAAAATCTGCCGCTACAACCTTCATAGAAACATAGAAAATAGGTGCAGGAGTAGGCCATTCGGCCCTTCGAGCCAGCACCGCCATTCAATATGATCATGGCTGATCATCCAACTCAGTATCCTGTACCTGCCTTCTCTCCATACCCCCTGATACCTTTAGCCACTAGGGCCACATCTAACCCCTTCTTAAATATAGCCAATTAACTGGTCTCAACTACATTCTGTGGCAGAGAATTCCATAGATCCACCACTCTGTGTAAAAAATGTTTTTCTCATCTCAGTCCTAAAAGATTTCCCCTTTATCCTTAAACTGTGACCCCCTTGTCCTGGATTTCCCCAACATCAGGAACAATCTTCCTGCATCTAGCCTGTCCAACCACTTAAGAATTTTGTAAGTTTCTATACGATCCCCCCTCAATCTTCTAAATTCTAGCGAGTACAAGCCGAGTCTATCCAGTCTTTCTTCATATGAAAGTCTTGATATCCCAGGAATCAGTCTGGTAAACCTTCTCTGTACTCCCTCTATGGCAAGAATGTCCTTCCAGAGATTAGGAGACCAAAACTTTAGGCAATACTCCAGGTGTGGTCACACCAAGACCACACCAAGCCAAGAGAAGCGCAGAGTTAGAAGAAAAGAGATGAAAACAGAAAGAAAGGCAGCAACAACCAAAGCCCGATCTGCCATCTGGAATTACCTGCCCTGAATGTCGAAGAACTTTCAAAGCCAGGATTGGACTCATAAGCCACCTGAGAGTCCATAAAAACAGAATGTAGACCCGGAGGTTCCCGGAGGTTTTTTGTCAGTCTCCCTACCTGCTTCCACTACCTGCAACCTCCGGGGACAGCACGGAAACCTTGGGTGGGGCGCAAAGTCTCCAGAGGTTTCCGTTCAGGTTTCCTAAGTGGGACAGGGGCATTATAGTGTGCGGGGATCGCTGGTCAGCACGGACCTGGTGGGCTGAAGGGCCTGTTTTCGTGCTGTAACTCCAAACTGATGTCACGGGTATAGCTTGGACCCAATTGCAGCACAGAATCAGGCAGGTATAATTGGTCATGAACTTTATTACGATACTGTAACACAGAGTAGTAACACAGGAATGGGTACACCGTACTCACACAGAGGCTCAGGATTGAGCCAGGGTTCCGAAGAGGGGCAGGCAGGAGACGTAGTCGGGGTAGCGGAAGGTCCGGTAACCAGGAGATCCAACACACGATGCAAACAAACCAGCGAGAGGGACAGACGAAAGGAGAGTCAAAGCCAGCCAGGAAGTCGAGGAGCCGTTGCAGGGATACACCAAACAGCCCAGGAGAGAGGCAGACAGAAACCAGGAGGTACGGGACAAAGGCCGTGGTCGGGGACAGAAGGCTGAGGTGATATCCGGGAAGACGACAGGATGGAATGGTCAGGGGCAGGCAGGTTCGAATCCGTGTAGTCAGTCGGGAAATTGCTGGAGAGTCTTGCATGAATGCTGAGAACAATCTGGCACTCTGAACGGTGAGGAGAGTCTATATACCGGGTTAATTGGTGATCAGAGGCAACTGAGTGCAACAGGTGAGGAGAGTTGGGTTGATGAGAGGGGAGTGGCAGGCAGGCAGGTGTGGAGAAGGAGGGACCGGTGGAAAAGTACTGGGAGGTGAAATGGATGAGAATGAGGAGAGGGCAGACTGTGACACTGAACCAAACTATAAAAACTAAACCGAACAAGAGGACCGTGATGTACACCACTTACAAAATAATGCTGACCGCTGTTGATAGTTCACCAGTCTGCTAGGCAGCACTTTACTGCCCCTGACATTTACATAGACCGGTATTAACATTGACATTAACGTGATGTGAGAGAGCAAAATGACAAGTTTAACATCTCGTAAAATACGTTATATTTATATCTGGGTGGATTGAATTTCTTCTCCCTGCCATCGTCTTGGGCCATCCATTGAAGCCGAGAATGATGAGCCATTTCTGTTCCTGCCTTCTGAAGTGGCTGGCATATCCTAGATAGGGTCTACAGACTCTGCATAGGGGTAACAAGAGTCATAGAGACATACATAAGGCGACTCCGGACTGTCAAAGCTGCCACAGCCAGACATAAAAACAATTTTTTTTCCATGAGTAGTAGCTCCACTCAATAACCAAAAATCTGTAGCCTCCTTTTAACCATATAACCATATAACCATATAACAATTACAGCACGGAAACAGGCCATCTCGACCCTTCTAGTCCGTGCCGAACACATAATCTCCCCTAGTCCCATATACCTGCGCTCAGACCATAACCCTCCATTCCCTTCCCATCCATATAACTATCCAATTTATTTTTAAACGATAAAAACGAACCTGCCTCCACCACCTTCACTGGAAGCTCATTCCACATTCTTTTGCTCTGGCATTTTATTTAATTCACATTTTAATCGATAATGTTTTATTATTAATGTTTAATGTTTTATGTGTCATTCCTAACTGTCACTGTATGTCATGTTGCCACTTGCGGGCGGAGCACCAAAGCAAATTCCTTGTATGTGAATAATTGGCCAATAATCTTATTCGTGCATTCATTCATTCATACAGGGACACAGGCCCTTCGGTCCAACTAATCCATCCTGACCAAGATGTAATGTCTATAAGATCACCTCTGAATCTCCTGCGCTCCATGCTACAAAGTCCTAGCCCGCCCAACCCTCCCCTATAGCTCTGGTCCTCGATTCCTGGTAACATCCTCGTAAATCTTCTCTGTAATCTTTCCAACAATGACATCCTTCCTATAGCAGGGTGACCAAGAAAAAACATATTTGTTTTAAATGTAGTTCATTTAGTTTATTCCAAATGTAGCCTCACCAGCGTCGTTTAGATTAGATTTGTTTTTTAGTTTAGAGATACAGCACGGAAACAGGCCTTTCGGCCCGCCGAGTCCATGCCAACCAGAGATCCCCGCACACTAGCCCTGTACTAGACATTGGGGACAATTTTTTTTTAACCAAAGCCAATTAAGCAAAGGCACTTGGACAGGTATTTGGATATGAAAGATTCACTCATAGCGACTAGCTCACTTAAGCAACTTGATCTGAATGGATGAATTGGGCAGAAGAGCCAGTTTGCATGCTGGATAGCCCTATGAATCTCCATCCCTCTGTTACAGTTGCACAATTTTAGGATTGGTAGGGTGGCACAGCGATAGAGATGCTGCCTCACAGCACCATCGACCCGGGTTCGATCCTGACTACGGATGCTGTCTGTACCGGACTTTGTACATTCTTTCCGTGACCTGCGTGGGTTTTCTCTGGGTGCTTCAGTTTCCTCCCACACTCCAAAACACATAGATGTTTAGGTTAATTGGCTTCGGTAAAAAATTATAAATAGACTATAGACAATAGGTGCAGGAGTAGGCCATTCGGCCCTTCAAGCCAGCACCGCCATTCAATGAAATCATGGCTGATCATCCACAATCAATACCCCGTTCCTGCCTTCTCCCCATATCCCCTGACTCCGCTATTTTTAAGAGCGCTATCCAGCTCTCTCTTGAAAGCATCCAGAGAACCTGCCTCCACCGCCCTCTGAGGCAGAGAATTCCACTGACTCACCACTCTCTGTGAGAAAAAGTGTTTCCTCGTCTCTGTTCTAAATGGCTTACCCCTTATTCCTATTCTTATGATAAATGGTCCGTAATGTGTAGGCAACACCAGTGTCTGGGGACCGCTGGTCGGCGTGGCCTCGGTGGACCAAAGGGCCTGTTTCCATACCGTATCTCTAATTGAAAAAGTGTACTAAACTAAAAGACGTCGGTGAGGTTACATTTGGAGTAATGTGTTTAGTTTTGGTCATCCCTCAATAGGAAGGATGTCATTAACTTGGAAAGACTGCGGAGAAGATTCAAGAGCGTGTTAAACTAAATGCTGAAACTTAGACCAAGGTGTGAATGCCGAACGTGTGTATGATTACAACAGGATATTGTTTAAAACCAGAGTACATCCTTGTACAAACCATTCACGCTTTGAAATCTACAGTTAACATTAAGCCTCAATTATGTGGAAAGACATTAGATCGGTAATTTAAGCTCAGCGTTATCCAATTTGCTGTTCTTCTCCTTGTCACTGGTTCTCTTAATTAGCTTACAATACCAGAACACATTTGGCAATTTTGCTAATAATTCCATGGCTGGAACTATTAAAGCGAATTCAGTGCAAAGAGCCTTAACTAACACAAAGTTGGCCCGCTGTCAAGGTTCAATGGAAGTCTGATTAGGTCATTTTCCCCCTCTGCCAAATAACATTTGATCTACGAAGCCCTTGTTGTATTGTCTAACCTAGAGGCAAGTTGATTTCCTTCGAAAAATTGGCATCACCCACTCACTACTCACATTCTGAGCTTTAAGGAATGTGTTCACTTTTAACCTCTCTTGAATAAGAACATTGTTTCAAAAAAACGATTGTTAAATGGCATTACAGCGATTTTATAGCACGTCATTTGATTAAGAAAAAGTTGTTAGATTAAGAAAAATAACCCAGGTGCTAGTTCATGAAATGGGAATAGATTTGCCTCGACGTACATTCCTAGGTTTCTATCCAGGGGTCAGAGAGTTGCAGGGACATTCGTGCTACAAGAGATCACTCGTACAGGGTTGACAACGTTTCATCAGCGGGTTTGTAAATGTGTTTCTTTCTGCATAGGTTAGGTTTCTGAATCACTGCTGTGCTAGCTTCGCAGGAAGGCAGGCCACCTTCTCTGTAGTGCTCTGTACCACACCTGCTGGCTGAGGGAGAGGGAGGAGTGAGAGAGGAGGTAGGAGAGAGAGAGGGAGAGGGAGAGAGGGAGAGGTGGGCATGAGGGAGAGAGAGAGAGAGAGAGTGGGAGAGGGTGGGAGTGAGAGAGAGAGAGAGAAGGGAGAGGGGGAGTGGAGAGAGGGAGAGAGGGAGAGGGAGAGAGGGGGGGAGAGAGAGAGAGAGAAAGAGAGAGAGAGAGAGTGAGAGAAAGAGAGAGGGAGAGAGAGAGTGAGAGAGGGAGAGAGAGAGAGGAGAGAGAGAGAGAGAGAGAGAGAGAGAGAGAGAGAGTGTGTGAGAGAGAGAGGGAGAGAGAGAGGGAGGGAGTGAGAGAGAGCGCAAGAGGGAGAGAGAGCGAGAGAGAGGGAGGTGGGGGGGAAGAGAGATGGAGATAGAGAGCAGGAGAGGGAGTGAGAGAGAAAGGGAGAGTGGGAGTAGAGAGTGAGAGAGGGAGGGAGAGGGAGAGAGAGACAAGGGGAGAAACTGTGCATGTGAGAGAGAGATAGTGTGTGTGAGAGAGAGAGGAGGGGGAGGGGGGAAAGTGAGGGAGATTGAGAGAGAAAGAGAGAGGGGAGAGAGCTGGAGAGGGTGAGGTAGGGAGAGAAAGAGGAGGGAGAGAGAGAAGGAGCAAGAGATGGAACGAGAGAGAGCAGGATAGTATGAGGGAGAGTGAGAGACAGAGAGGGCATGTTGCCGACTGGTGCAGTCCCTGGTGTGGTTAATAACACTGCCCTCTCAATGCTGATTTGAAGGGCAGATTAATCAGCGCGTGCAGCTTGATGAAATTTGCTGTTATTGTGCACATTTGAAGCAACATCTTTTTATTATCGTCATTATTCATTTACTGGGGGGAACCAGCATCAATTATGCAAATGAGTTTGCACACTTTGCAGATTACTTCATTTGCCGCTATTGTTTGCGGAAATTCAATTATTAAATATTATTAAAGCTCGCACTTTCTTCAATTTTCCAAGGCTTAGTTTCATTTGATTTTCCCCCCAGCTGCTCTTCTGCCTTTTTCGTGCCAAGAAACGTCCTCGTCAAAGCAGTCCTGGCATGCGGTGACCAAATGAAATCTCCTCAAATGAATAATTCTGATGTACCCCCCTTGTTCTCAACCGCCTGCAATGGGGAATCAGCGCACCCTCGGTTTAATGATCAGAAATTGAATTCATAAGGTCATGAATGATAGGAGCAGAATGAGGCCGTTCGGCCCATCAGGTCTACGCCATTAAATCACGGCTGATCTATCTCTCCCTCCCAACCCCCCCCTTCTCCTGCCTTCTCCCCATAAAAATGTTCCCAATCTTGGGCGAGTCCAGAACCAGGGGCCACAGTCTTCGAATAAAGGGGAGGCCATTTAAGACTGAGGTGCGGAAAAACTTTTTCACCCAGAGAGTTGTGAATTTGTGGAATTCCCTGCCACAGAGGGCAGTGGAGGCCAAGTCACTGGATGGATTTAAGAGAGAGTTTAGATAGAGCTCTAGGGGCTGGTGGAGTCAAGGGATACGGGGAGAAGGCAGGCACGGGTTATTGATTGGGGACGATCAGCCATGATCATGGACAAGGACAAGGACAAGGGGTCACAGGACAAGGGGTCACAGCTTAAGAATAAAGGGGAAATCCTTTAAAACCGAGATGAGAAGAACTTTTTTCACGCAGAGAGGGGTGAATCTCTGGAACTCTCTGCCACAGAGGGTAGTTGAGGCCACTTCATTGGCTATATTTAAGAGGGAGTTAGATGTGGCCCTTGTGGCTAAGGGGATCAGGGGGTATGGAGAGAAGGCAGGTACCTGAGTTGGATGATCAGCCATGATCATATGAATGGCGGTGCAGGCTCGAAGGGCCGAATGGCCTACTCCTGCACCTATTTTCTATGTTTCTATGTTTCTCTAACCTTGACACCAATACTAATCAAGAATCTATCTACCTTATATCCATTGACCTGGCCTCCATAGCCGTCTGTGGCAATGAATTCCACCGATTCACCATCCAACCACAGTTGAACTCTGTTTAGAATTGACTTCAATTGGGCAACACCTTAATGGTAAGTTAATTTTTTTTTTTAATTCACGGGAATTTTTTTGGTGTTCTTTCTGCAAAGGAGCTACCCCTACGAAGGGTTTAATGTGAGTTGCCTGATAAGAGACTGTACTGGAGGATACAAACTATCGGGGTTAGAAGTTCCGAAGACGTCAGCACTAAATCTGCAGTTACACTCTATTGCAATTTGCCATTTTTTTTTCTCCTTCCTTTTAGATGCCAAATCAGGTTTACAATTTTAAACATAGTTAAAGTGAGAGTCTAAATGAGACAATGCCGACAGTGAATGATGCCAGTGTGCCGGTCAAACTTCATCTTTATTATGAAGGTTTCAGACAGCGGTGGAAAAAGCTTTTTCAAAAGGTTTGAGATATGTATAAAAAAGTTACAAGTTCTAATCCTTCGACATAACACTCGGTAAAACCTCATCTTCGCTTACAGGCCGATCAAAGTGAGTGCTTATAAATCTGTAAACACTTGGGCTTTATAGCAAAGGCAATGCACTAAAACTCCAGTGTCTGTGATCCCAGCACATTCACTGTGTTACTTTAAACTGACTGAGAGGGAAAAGTAGGTACTTTGCACCAAATGAAAATAGCTCGTTAAAAAGCTCTTAATCCAAGACCGCCCCCACCCCCCCCTCCTGTTTGTTCCCTTTGAGAATGTAAAAGCCCTGTCCCACGGTACGAGTTCATTCTAAGAGTTCTCCCAAGTTTGCCCTGATTCGAACTCGGGGATTTTCGATAATGGTCACTCTCACAGGCACTCGTGGCCATTTTTCATCTTGTTGAAAAATCTTCAGATTCAGATTCAGATTCAATTTAATTGTCATTGTCAGTGTACAGTACAGAGATAACGAAATGCATTTAGCATCTCCCTTGAAGAGCGACATAGCAAACGGAGCGACATAGCAAACGAGTCTTCCCGTGCTTACCTGCCTTTAGCGAGTCTTCCCGAGCGCCTGCCGTTGGCGCTAAGAGACGTCCCCGAGCTCCGACGTACCCGCTACGTTCATTCTCCGTGCTTACCGCGAGTTTGATTTTTTTTTTTAAACTCGGGAGAGCTCTTGGAATGAACTCGCACCGTGGGACAGGGTGTAGTCACAGAGTAGTGCAGTCATGGAGTGATTCAGCGTGGAAGCAGGGCCCCTTGGCCCAACTGACCAACATGTCCCAGCTACACTAATCCTACCTGCCCATGTTTGGCCCAGATCCATCCAAACCTGCCTCAACTACCTCCTCTGACAGCTTGTTCCACCCCCCCCCCCCCCCCCCCCCCTCCCCACTCTTAGTGTCAAAGATTACCCCTCAATTTCCTATTAAATGTTTTCCCTCTCACCTTAAAACCGCTGGTCCTCGATTCCCCTATTCTGGGCAAGAGACTCTGTGCATGTCCCGATCTATTCCCCTCGTGGTTTTATACGCCCCTCATCCTCCTGCGCTCCAAGGAATCGAGTCCCATCCTACTCAACCTCTCCCTATAGCTCACACCCTCTAATCCTGGCAACATCCTCGAAAGTCTTCTCTGTCCCCTTTCCAGCTCATCATTCAACTTTTCATTTTACCATTCATAGCTGATCTTCTGCCCTAAATCTATTTCCCTGCCTTGTCTCCACACCCCTTGAACCGTTTCGGCGGCCTGAAATCTATTTTGCTCCGTGTTGGTTTATGTTTAGTGTTACGTCTATTATCGTCACGTGTACCGAGGTACACAAGCGAAAAGCTTTTGTGTCTGCACGCTATCCGATCAGATCAGACTTCGGAGGCTCGGCCGCGGGCCCAGTGAACGACATCGTCGAGAGCTCGCAGGTCACAGGTTGGTGACCTGTTTTTCCGGAGCTCCCGCAACAACAGCTGCGTCCGCTGGACTGGAGGGCGGCAGCTTCGGCGGCTTCGACCACCTCGGGCCGCGGAGTTTGAACCGGCCCGTTCGCGGAGCACGGTTGAGCCGCGGCACTTCACAACATCGGAGGCCTGGATCGCCTCGGTGCAGAGGGAGAGGAAGGAGGGAAGAGACAAAGACTTTAAGACTTTTGCCTTCCATCACAGTGAGGAGGTGCCTGGTGAACTCACTGTGGTGGATGTTAAATTTGTGTTTATTGTGTGTTTTGTTATTTTATTATATGTATGACTGCAAGGCAACAAAATTTTGTTCAGACCGAAAGGTCTGAATGACAATAAAGGATACTTTGACTTTGACTTTGATACTATACATCAATACCATTAAGTCAAATTCCAGTACAAGAGGTCGAGCAAAGGGGAAGATACAGAGAAAGACACAACGTGCTGGAGTAACCCAGCGGGTCAGGCAGCATCTCTGGAGAACATGGGTAGGTGTTGTTTCGGGTTGGGACTCTTCCAACTGGGTGTGCTTGGAGGGGAGGAAGGACATCAAACGTTACGGGGAGAAGGCAGGGGAATGCGGTTGAGAGGGAAAAAATACATCAGCAATGAGTGAATGTAAACTTGCCCTCTCGTGTGTGTGTGTGTGTGTGTGTGTGTGTGTGTGTGTGTGTGTGTGTGTGTGTGTGTGTGTGTGTGTGTGTGTGTGTGTGTGTGTGTGTGTGTGTGTGTGTGTGTGTGTGTGTGTGTGTGTGTGTGTGTGTGTGTGTGTGTGTGAGTGTGTGTGAGTGTGTGTGTGTGTGTGTGGCGGATGGATGACAAAATGGGATAACATGGAACTACTGCGGAGGAAGGAACTGCAGATGCTGGTTTAAATCGAAGATAGACACAAAATGCTGGAGTAACTCAGCAGGACAGGCAGCATTTCTGGGGAGAAGGAATGGGTGGCGTTTCTGGCCAGACTCTCTGATCTGGTGTGAACTGTGAGCTAGAACTAGTGCGCACAGGTGATCGATGGTCGGCGTGGACTTGGTGGGATGAAGGGCCTGTTTCCGTGCTGTCCCTCCGAACCAAACTAAACTGCGGTGACTCCACACCCACCGATGTGGTTGACCTTTAACTGACCTCTCAGGTCTGGAAGAGTGGGGAAGGGAGCGACAAGCGCTTTCCGTGTCTGCGATATCTGCGCCCCGTGAATGGATTAAATAAACTAACGCTGGGGCAGACTTGCCGATGGCTGGCCTGTTATCTGAAGGTCAGGCACCATGTCCCACCCGAGTGGGAATCAATGTCATCGGCATAGGTGACTGAGGAGATTCCTGTAACAAATAAAACTAAAGTAGCTGCATTAGAGGGAAAACAAAACCTCCTTTGTCTGTTGGCACTGAATTATCGCAAGCTTAATGGCTGATCATGATACTCCTGGCTAAATTTAGAGTCAGAAGGATGTTTGGGTTGGTAGTAAGTAAGTAAGTAAGTAAGTAAGTAAGTAAGTAAGTAAGTGAGTAAGTAAGTAAGTAAGTAAGTAAGTAAGTGAGTAAGTAAGTAAGTAAGTAAGTAAGTAAGTAAGTAAGTAAGTAAGTAAGGAAGTTTATTGGCCAAGTATTCACATACAAGGAATTTGCCTTGGTGCTCCGCCCACAAGTAACAACATGACATACGGTGACAGTCATAGAGTTATTCCGCATGGAAATGGCCCCATCGCAGAAGCGACCACGTCACGAGGCTGGAAACTGGAAGTATCCCGAGCTAATTCAGATTCAGGGACTGTTTCTTCCCAGCTGTTATCAGGCAACTGAACCACATTTAAATGGACAGAACAGTGAAAGGCCTGGATAGAGTGGATGTGGAGAGGATGTTTCCACTAGTGGGAGAGCCTAGGACTAGAGGCTACAGCCTCAGAATTAAAGGATGTTCTTTTAGGAAGGAGGTGAGGAAGAAATTCTTTAGTCAGAGGGTGGTGAATCTGTGGAATTCTTTGCCACAGAAGGCAGTGGAGGGAAAGTTTGGATATTTTTAAAGCAGAAATAGATAGATTCTTGATTAGTACGGGTGCCAGAGGTTATGGGGAAAAGGCAGGAGAATGGGGTTAGGAGGGAAGGAAGACTTGATGGGCCGAATGGCCTAATTCAGCTCCTATCACTTATGATCTTATGATCCTATCTCCTACTAGAGTACGGTCCTGAGCTACTATCTATCTACCTCATTGGCGATGATCGGACTATCTGTAACTGGGCTTTACTGGACTTTATCGTGCACTAAATGTCATTCCCTTTCATCGTGGCTATCCCTCGAGGTTGAGTATCATGGTCTACGTTCTGTGGGTTTTATGGACTGATGACTCCAATCCTGGCTTTGCAGCTCACAGAACAAAGCCGCCTGTGTGTGCGTTTGTTTAACGTGTACTTGATGTTGCACTCCAGGAAGCTCACGGTCCTCCACAAATCAACCGATTCATTCCAATGGCAAGGGAACTAAGACGATTGTAGCTGATAGACCTGTGGCAGCCTTCATCCGCCTTCACAGCCGTTAGGTTCAAGATAACATTGTCCGCCTGGTCTGCCGTTGAGGTCTCGTTGGTTGGATCGTTCTTAGTCTGGACCCTCGTCCTCGACCTTACCGCCATGGGCGGCCCGACCAGATGCCGGTGCTTCCGACGGTATCATTCTCTGAATCATGGGGTCATGCAAGCCTCTTCACCACGACAAGGTAACTGATCCAAAGAGGGTCATTCCCTTCATCCTCTATCTGAACGACTTGATTATAATCATGTATGGTCTTTCCGCTGACTGGATAGCACACCACAAAAAAAAATCATTATTCACTGTACATAGAAATATAGAAACATAGAAAATAGGTGCAGGAGTAGGCCATTCGGGCCTTCGAGTCTGCACCGCCATTCAATATGATCATGGCTGATCATCCAACTCAGTATCCTGTACCTGTAATATAATATATTATATTAATATAATATCAAGGGGGATAATTAGCGTGAGTGCGGGAGGGATAGTTATTCGCCTCCCCCCCCACAACCGCACGTTGGGGGAACAGACCCAACGGGTCTGCACTTGGTCTAGTATATATTGTAAATAGCTGGGGTCCCAGCACTGAGCCTTGTGGTACCCCACTAGTCACGGGTACACCTCGGTACATGTGACAATAAACAGAACTGAACACGAGTGTTGCTTGATTGTATTTATGTATAGTATACCTGATCTGCTTGGATAGCAAAGCCCTCCTTGCGAGAGAGTGACATTTATAATACTTTTCTTGTGTGCCGTTTTTGAAATTGAGCAGCGTCACCATGAACTGGCACATCAGATAATAGTCTCTCTTAAGAGAGTGTGATATTACCCAGCGCAGCACAGACAAGGAACGTAATCTCACAGATCAGTAAGTTATTATGGATGACTACAAGTCAATCATCTTCCCCGAAGCTTAGTCAAGAGTGTTTTATTGTCATGTGTCCCAGATAGGACAATGACATTCTTACTTGCTGCAGCACAACAGAACATGTGATCATAATAAATCATTTAATAAAAACTCAGGAAAAAAAAAGAACGAACAATAACAGTGCAAGAATAATAGTAATGTCTATTGTAGTTCAGAGCTTATGAGGTTGTTGTGTTTAATAGCATGATGGCTGTAGGGAAGAAGCTGTTCCTGAAGCTGGATGTTACAGTTCTGAGGCTCCTGTACCTTCTTCCCGATGGCAGTGGTGAAATGAGTGTGTGGCCAGGATGGTGTGGGTCCTTGATGATGCTGGCTGCCTTTTTGAGGCAGCGACTGTGACAGATCCCTTCGATGGTGGGGAGGTCGGAGCCGGTGATGGCCTGGGCAGTGTTTACAACTTTTTGCAGTTTTTTCCGCTCCTGGACGTTCAAGTTGCCGAACCAGGCCACGATACAACCAGTCAGCATGCTCTCTACTGTGCACCTGTAGAAGTTTGAGAGAATCCTCTTTGACGTGCCGAATCTCCGTAATCTTCTCTGGAAGTAGAGGCGCTGATGTGATAAATCGCAGGGGCCTCCTCAAACACATCAACAATGTTGGTCGACACAAAATTGCTGGAGTAACTCAGCGGGACAGGCAGCGTTTCTGGAGAGAAGGAATGGGTGACGTTTCGGGTGGAGACCCTTCTTCAGACTGATGTCATGGGAGTGGGCCGGTACAGAGAGAAAATGTAGTCAGTGACAGTAAGACTGGTGGGAGAACTGGGAAAGGGGAGGGGATGGAGAGAGAGAGAGAATGCAAGGGCCTGGGAATGCAATGTCCCTCTCATCTCCTCTCCTCGCCCGGCCATCTTTGTGTCCCGGGGGCGCCCCCTGCAGCCGACATGGAGGCATTACCCCGGTTCACCCTCCTGCCGGCCCATTCCGGGATCCCGGCCGGCGTCTCCAGCTCCCTCCCGGATATGCCGAGCGACGAGCCTTCGGGGGGGTAGGGGTTCTCAGCCCCGATGAGCAATCTTTGGTCACACAGGGGCTTGTAGACTTGTATCAAACCCAGAACTGCACCGTTTGCTTCATGAACAATATGAATACAGAGAGGGATCGAGCTACTTCCCAAAATAGTATGGATATATTGTCAACATCAGTCAATACCTTCTGCATCGTGCAACTATTTTATTTCCAATCTTATTAAATATTTTACTGTGAAGAATGAATCATACCACAGACTGATTTAGGTAGATTAAATCACAATGTGCTTACAAGGCACCATCTGGTAATAGTTCAGTATGTGAAGATTTGGATCAAACCCTTTGAAAATCCTATGGATATTTACGGCCAGTGTTAAGATTTCATATTTGATAAATACCAAGTTGTTTTGTTGTGCACATTCCCCGTGTTAGTACTTACAGAATCAATAGAGGTATAAAAAAGGCCCAGAAAGTATCTGGGCGGCACGGTGGCACAGCTGGTAGAGCTGTCACCTCACAACGCCGGAGACCCGGGTTCAATCCTGGCTTGGGGTGCTGTCTGTGTGGAGTTTCCACGTTCTCCCAGCGACCGTGTGGGTTTCCCCCCGGCGTTCCGGCTTCCTCCCACATTACAGGGCGGCCACGGTGGCACAGCGGTAGAGTTGCCGCCTTACAGCGCTTGCAGCGTCGGAGCTCGATCCCGACTACGTGACCTGCGTGGATTCTCCGTTTCTCTGATTTCCTCCCACACTCCAAAGACGTGCAAGTTTGTAGGTTAATTGGCTTAGGTTTGTGTAAATTGTTCACAGTGTTAATGTGCGGGGATCGCTGGTAGGTGCGGACTTGGTGGGCCGAAAGGCCTGTTTCCGCGCCCCATCTCTAAACTAAACCAAATCCCGACTTTGTACCTTAATTGGCTTCTGTAAATTGTCCTTTGTGTGTGGGGGAGTGGATGGGAAAGTGGGAAAACATACAAACCAGGGTGAATGGGTGATCGATGGTCGATCGATGGTGGGCCTATTTTCAGGCTATATCTATCAATCAATCCAATCTGCATTTCAAACAACGGCATATTAGCAATGGTAGGCCATTCGTCCCTCTGAGCCTATCCCACCTTTCAGTCACATCGTGGCTCATCTGCGACCGAGCTTTTCATTAATAGAAAAAGACGTTCGGTCCTATGTTTCATAGAATCATAGAAACATAGACAATAGGTGCAGGAGTAGGCCATTCGGCCCTTCGAGCCTGCACTGCCATTCAATATGATCATGGCTGATCATCCAAAATCAGTACCCCGTTCCTGCCTTCTCCCCGCATCCCTTGATTTAATTAGCTCTAAGATCTATATCTAACTCTCTCTTGAAAACATCCAGTGAATTGGCCTCCTCTGCCTTCTGTGGCAGAGAATTCCACAAATTCACAACACTCTGGGTGAAAAAAATGGTCCTCATCTCAGTCCTAAATGGCCTACCTCTTAAACTGCAACCCCTGGTTCTGGACTCCCCCAACATCGGGAACATTTTGGGAGAGTCCAATCCCTTAAGAATTTTATATGTTTCTATAAGATTCCCTCTCATCCTAAATTCCTGTCAATATAAGTCCAGTCGATCCATTCTTTTATCATATGTTGGTCACGCCATCCCGGGAATTAAACTGGTGAACCTACGCTGCACTCCCTCAATAACAAGAATGTCCTTCCTCAAATTAGGAGACCAAAACGGCACACAATACTCCAGGTGTGGTCTCATCAGGGCCCTGTACAACTGCAGTAGGACCTCCTTGCTCCTATACTCAAATCCTCTTGCATTGAAAGCCAACATGCTATTTGCTTTCTTCACTGCCTGCTGAACCTGTTTCAAATTAGCAATCGCCCCAACACTAACTCCCATTAATGAAAAATCTCTCAACCTTTGCATCTGTGTTCGAGATTGATTCTTGGATGTCCCTCTCAACCCCATTGTCCTGCCTTCTCTTCAATAACAGTGGGTGGTACGGTGGTGCAGCGCTAGAGTTGCTGCCTTACAGCGCCAGAGACTCAGGTCCGATAATGACTATGGGTTGCTTGTTTGTCTGGAGTTTTGTACGTTCTCCCTGTGATCTCGTGGGTTTTCTCTGAGATCTTCGGTTTCCAGACACTCCAAAGACGTACAGGTGTGTAGGTTAATTGGCTTGGTATAAAACGTACAAATTGTCCCTAGTGTGTGTAGGGTAGTGTTAGTGTGCAGGGATCACTGGTCGGCAGGGACCCAGTAGGCCGAAGAGCCTGCTCCCGCGCTGTATCTCTAAACTAAACTAAACTTATCTAAAGCTTCATACATTTTTTTTCGCTGGTGATTCTAAACTATTTGCCCTGGAATTACTATTTTACTATTTTTCAATCTTTTGCAACCTTCCCTGAATCTGTACAATTTTGGAATTTTAAAACCAATTCATCAGCTGCCTCACTGGTCACTTCTGGGTTGTGGACTGTGAGGAAGGAAAGCAAGGTACACTTCGGGATATAGATCACCTGCAGAAACGGGCAGAGAAATGGCAGGTGGAGTTTAATCCGAGCAAGTATGAGGTCAAATGTAAGGAGATAATTAATACAAATAATCAGATTCAGATTCAGATTCAGATTCAATTTTAATTGTCATTGTCAGTGTACAGTACAGAGACAACGAAATGCATTTAGCATCTCCCTTGAAGAGCGACATAGCAAACGATTTGAAAAAAAAAAAAAAAATAAGTGTCCGGGGGGGGGGGGGGGGGTGATTGGCAGTCACCGAGGTACGTTGTTTAGTAGAGTGACAGCCGCCGGAAAGAAGCTGTTCCTCAACCTGCTGGTTCGGCAACGGAGAGACCTGTAGCGCCTCCCGGATGGTAGGAGGGTAAACAGTCCATGGTTGGGGTGAGAGCAGTCCTTGGCGATGCTGAGCGCCCTCCGCAGACAGCGCTTGCTTTGGACAGACTCAATGGAGGGGAGCGTGGAACCGGTGATGCGTTGGGCAATTTTCACCACTCTCTGCAATGCTGGAATTATGGCATGATCCCTAACAACGTTGTAGGTTCATTGGCTTCTGTAAAATGTAATGTGTTCCTAGTTTGACCAATTTCCCTCCTTGGATAAATTAAGTTCTCTCATGTCGTATCGTAGCACATGTAGGATAGTGCTAGCGCACGGGGTGAGCGTTGGTCGGTGTGGACTCAGAGGGCCGAAGGTCCTGCTTCCACTCTTGGCATCTGTAAAGTCTAAAGTATAAAGTCTAAAGTTCATTATAAGATCATTCAAACCATTTTCATTTAGGTTTAGAGTTTAAGCCGAGTTGAGTTTATTGTTTATCATCTTGCACAAGTATGATGAGGTACAGGTAATGAAAGTCTTGCTTCAATGGTTCAATGGTGCTTTATCAATGGTGCTTCCAGCAGCTTCACAGACACATAGGCTCAGACAATAACATAAATCATGTGTAAAACTTTGGGGTGGGTTGTGCCCGTGATGGTCCAGGTTAAGTCATAAGGTTATAAGGTCACATGTGATAGGAGTAGAATTAGGCCCTTCGGCCCATCAAGTCTACTCTGCCATTCAATCATGGCTGATCTATCTCTCCCTCCTAACCCCATTCTCCTGCCTTCTTCCCATAACCTCTGACACCCGTACTAATCAAGAATCTATCTATCTCTGCCTTAAAAATATCCACTGACTTGGCCTCCACAGCCGGTGAATCTGTGGCAAGGAATTCCACAGATTCACCACCGTGTAGGATAAAGCATCAGAAGTCAATGCTGACAATCAGTGTTATGTTGCATTCGATGTCTTCCTGCTCCCTGGAGACAGGCCATCGTTAACCTTGCCCCGCAACATATATTATATTTATTTTCTACCCAATGCTTAAACAAAACTATCAAAAGGCAGATATATTAAATGCGGGCAAGAACCAATATTAATTATGTGCAAAGTGTTTAGTCTAATGGGATGTTTAATTTTATAGACAGGACTTACTGGGAAAAGTAGATCTTTAGGAATAACTACAGCACTGTAAATCACAATTGCAAAGATGCTCGGAACAGTAAATGGTGGTTACTTATGTAGGGATAAATTATCGGTTACTGCCACCATAAAACTCATTAATACCTTCCCTCAGCATTGCCTTGTCTAGATCTCATGTATCATTAGCATAATAAACACAATTTGAGCAACGGCAAGATTACTTTAAGGACACAAAGTGCCTGAGTACCTCAGCGGGTCAGGCAGCATCCCTGGAAGACATGGTCAGGTGACACTTCGGGTCAAGGACCAAACTCAGACTGATTGTTGGGGTAAGAGAATTGGAGAAAGCTGGGAAAAGTGGAAGGGTGGATGTGGCTGATGAGGAGTTGTTGATTGGTTGGAACAAAGGCCAGAGATAAGAGCAGAAGGTATGAGACAGGTTTGAATAGTTGTGGATTGTGAAGCTAGAGGGAGGAATGTAGCAGGTGGGGGCATTGCTATTTATTTTTTTGGAAAATAAATCGGCTTGTAAACTGTAAGGTAAGTAAACTATTGTTATGTTTAAGAGATATTTGGACAGGTACATGGATGGGACAGGTCTAGAGGGTTATGGATCAGGTGGGACTGGAGTAGATGAAACATGTTGGTCAACCTGGGCAAGTTGGGCCAAAGGGCCTGTTTCCACTTTGTGTCACTCTTTGGCTCTATGACCACCAGCGCCACCGTGTGGTCAGGTACTGGGCTGCAGAATAGAAGCCCCCAGGCAGCCAGTGCCTCTATCTACTAAGGCTAAGACTGAGTGGCCGGGGCCAGTCTGAGAAGCCAGCGCCTCTTCCTGCTCGTAGACAAAGAGGGACTGCGCTCACACACAGAGGCAAAGGATGAGCCTGAGGCTGCCGGAGCAGTCTCTTCACGTCCCAAAGCTGAGCCCTCAGGATAAGCCCTGGGATTGCAGGGCGAAGCCGATATCGCCACACCTCCTCCTTTGAAGACGGTGCAGTCACGGTAGCGCAGCGGTAGAGTTACTGCCTTACAGCGAATGCAACGCCGGAGACCCGGGTTCGATCCCGACTACGGGTGCTTGTCTGTATGGAGTTTGTACGTTCTCCCCGTGACCCATGTGGGTTTTCTCCGAGATCTTCGGTTTCCTCCCACACTCCAAAGATGTACAGGTTTGTAGGTTAACTAGCTTGGTAAATGTAAAAAAATGTCCCTAGTGGGTGTAGGATAGTGTGAGTGTGCGGGAAAGTTGGTCTGCGCGGACCCAGTTGGCCGTAGGGCCTGTTTCCGCGTTGTATCTCTAAACTAAACTACAAAAGGATTGAGCTACCGGGACAAGGCTGAAATCGTCAGCATCAACGCACATATGCATCCCCATGTAGTCTTGGACTTTCTTGTCTCTGTAAGTAAAACATATCGCGTGAGTTCACCCTACTGTGATTGTCGGTGTGGTCACTGCTAAACCTGGCGTCATCCCCGATGCCACAGTCATCCGATGTGGGAGCAGAAAATAGACCATTCGGCCCATCAGGTCTACTGCACCATTCAATCATAACTGATCTATCTTTCCCTCTCAACCCCATTCCTCTGCCTTCTCCTCATAACCTCAACACCCTTACTAAGATTGTTAAGGGCTTGGACAGGCTAGAGGCAGGAAACATGTTCCCGATGTTGGGGGAGTCCAGAACCAGGGGCCACAGTTTAAGAATAAGGAATAAGCCACTTAGGACGGAGACGAGGAAACACTTTTTCTCACAGAGAGTGGTGAGTCTGTGGAATTCTCTGCCTCAGAGGGTGGTGGAGGCAGGTTCTCTGGATGCTTTCAAGAGAGAGCTAGGAAGGGCTCTTAAAAATAGCGGAGTCAGGGGATATGGGGAGAAGGCAGGAACAGGGTACTGATTGGGGACGATCAGCCATGATCACATTGAATGGGGGTGCTGGCTCGTAGGGCCAAATGGCTGACTCCTGCACCCATTGTCTATTGTCTATTGTCTAATCAACAACGTATCAATCCCTGCTTTAAAATAACCTCCAAAGCCATCTGTGGCGACGAATTCCACAAATTCGCAGCCTGGCCACTCCCTCTTCTCCCCTCTCCCATCGGGCAAAAGGTGCAGAATTGCTAAAACGCTCAGCTCCAGATTCTGGGATAGTTTCTTCCCAGCTGTTTTCGGGCAAATGAACCATCCTACCAACCACTGGAGAGCAGTCCTGAACTACCATCTACCTCATTGGAGATGCTCGGACTATCTTTGGTCGGACTTTACTAGACTTTAATCTAGCACTAAACGTGATTCATGTTATTCCCTTATCATGTATCTGTACACTGTAAACGGCTCGATTGTAATCATATATTATATATTACATATATCTCCGTTAACTGGTTGGCACGCAGCAAAAGCTTTTCACTGTACCTTGGTACACCGTGACAATAAACTAAACTAAACTAAACTTAACTAAACTAAATTGGAGGAACAGCACCTCATATTTCGCTTGGGCAGCTTACACCCCAGCGGTATGAATATTGACTTCTCTAACTTAAATTAGCCCTTGGTTTCTCTCTCTCTCTCTCTCTCTCCATCCCCTCCCCCTTCCTAGTTCTCCGACCAGTCTGACTGTCCTCCTGATTAAATGTTATCTCTGTATGCTTCGTTGTCACCTTCTCCTTGCGAACAATGATCTATTCTACATTTTCCTTGAATCTCTTTTGATGCCTTGTTTTCACACCTTACCCTTCCTTATCTCTGTCTTTCCCTCTCCCCTGACTGTCAGTCTAAAGAAGGGTTTTTGACCCGAAACGTCACCCATTCCTTCTATCCAGCGATGCTGCCTGTCCCGCGGAGTTTCTCCAGCGTTTTGTGCGATCTCCTTAAATGAAACGAAACTCGGGCAAAAGAAATACCTCCTCATCTCCAATCTAAAGATATGAATAAAAAAGGTATTCAAACGGTGTCCCGTCCTTGTACAATCCTGTCAACATCTTGCACTGAGACCAATTTCAATGCAGGCAGATGGATCACAAAACAGATCTTTAACAATGTTGGAATTTACAAATGAGAATTTGTGCCTCTTAATATTCTAAAGCTCTCTCCAGAGTCCTTGAAGCAGAAATGTTTAAAGGAATATAATTTCTTCACTTAGGATCAGATATATCTTTTGAGTGTGGTTATTCTAATTTGCGTGTCTTGCGGATAGAAGTAAACAGACAACTGAAGTGGGAGCGGGTACATGTGTCATCATTTGAGTGAAAGAAGCTGGTGAAAAGCCATTAGTGATCAAACAAAGACAATGGAGGAAATTCTATCACTACCAGATGAGTCGTTCCAATTCCCCAAGCCCTATATTAGTGTGTCAGCCGAGAGGCTGTGCCATTAATCCAAAGGTCAGACAGTACAGTTTTAGCGAGATTTACTTTATTGGAAATGCAATAGGAAATTATATATAGTGTCAGGGTTAGAGAACCTAAAAGATGACACTTTTAGAATCGTGCTAAATGGTACAAGGCTGTGAGTGATAATTTTATCTGTCTTACATAGCGTATGACTGCCTCCACCCTATGATCAAAAAGTAATTAAATTATAATGTGAAAGCATATCGGGAATAAGTGTGCTTTGAATGATAGGTACACATTTAGGACTTCAACTACACAGAAGACATTGGCAGAAGGGGGATGGATACAGACAATGCCACCAAAATCCCATTCACTGGCCTTCTCGGAGAAGAAAAGGCCGTAATGGTTTGAAGTGTATAAAGTGTTGGTCTATAAATAATACATGTACAGCTTTTCACAGCCACTCATGTTTACGATATGCCACTCGCAAAGGATGGTTTATTAAACTCAACAATGTACAAGAGGAGAAGGAGACAAGAGAGAACTCTCTTTTTCGCACAGAGAGTTGTGAGTCTGTGGAATTCTCTGCCCCAGAGGGCAGTGGAAGCCGGTTCTCTGGATGCTTTCAAGAGAGAGCTAGATAGGGCTCTTAAAGATAGCGGGAGTCAGGGGGTATGGGGAGAAGGCAGGAACTGATTGGGGATGATCAGCCATGATCACAGTGACCCGGAAAGTGACCCAGATAGCTCCCGTAGTCGGGATGGAACCCGGGTCTCCGGCGCTGCAAGCGCTGTAAGGCAGCAACTCTACCGCTGCGCCACCGTGCCGCCCTAAAATGATGGGGGAATCAAGAACTAGAGGGCACAGGTTGAAGATGAGAGGGGAAAGGTTTAAGAGGAACCTGAGGGGTAACTATCTCACACAACGGGTGGTGGGTATATCAATGTTGTTCAACGGTTCAGCGGCACTTTATTGTTACATGTACCCAGATAGTGACATTCTTTTTTTGCACAGAATTCAGTAGAAATCTTCCCATACATGATCATAATCATATCCAGGTACAATAGTATAAGAATGGTAGTTTACACTGAAGCAGTAGACAAAAAGTTGCCACATACCATGCTGCCTGAGGAGGTCATTGATGCAGGTACAATATGAGTGTTTAAAAGACATTTAGACAGGTACATGGATAGGCAAGGCTTAGAGGGATATGGGCCTCGCCTAGATGGGTCATCTTGGTCGGCCATGAATGAGTTGGTCCGAAGGGTAGAGCTGCTGCCTCCCAAGCTCCAGAGACCCGAGTTCGATCCCGACCTTGGGTGCCATCTGTGTGGAGTTTGCACGTTCTCCCTGTGACCGCGTATCCCAGTTTCCTCCCCACATCCCGAAGACGAGTAGGTCTGTAGGTTAATTGGCCTCTTTAAAATGGCCCTCGTGTTATGGATAGGACAGGTTTACAAGGATATGGGCCAAATGCAGGCAGGTGGGACAAGTGTAGATGGGACATGCTGATCGGTGTGGGCAAGCTGGGCCGAAGGGCCTGTTTCTGAGCTGCATCGCTCTATGACTCTGTTGACTCCATGACTCTAAATGCTCACGAACCAACATGACTTAAAATAGGTGAATTATTCATTGGTGCTTGTGGCTTCCTGTGTTCCCAACAATCACACTTCAATAAGCAGCTCAGAGGAAGGGAAACTGTCTGAGATTCGAGCCAGCACCGCCATTCAATATGATCATCTAAAATCAGTACCCCGTTCCTGCATTTTCCCCATATCCCTTGATTCCTTTAGCCCCAAGAGCTAAATCTAACTACCTCTTGAAAAACATCCAGTAAATTGGCCTCCACTGCCTTCTGTGGCAGAGAATTCCACAGATTCACAACAAATACATTTGAACTTGAACTTGAACTTGACTTGACTCTAGATGGAAAGGATTTTCCTCATCTCAGTCCTAAATGTCCAAGCCCTTATTTTTAAACTGTGACCCCTGGTTCTGGACTCCCCCAACATCGGGGGACAATTTTGCTGCATCGAACCTGTCCAATCCTTTACGAATTGTATATGTTTCGATAAGATATTGGTCCAGATCCCCTCTCATACTTTCTAAATTCCTGTGAATACAAGCCCAGTCGACCCATTCTTTCACATTATGTCAGTCCCGCCATCCCGGGAATTAGCCTGACGGACCTACGCTGCCTCTCCCTCAAGAGCAATAATGTCCTTCCTCAAATTAGGTGACCAAAAGGATGAACTGAAGTGGTGCGGATTCAATGTGATTCTTTCTTCCCTTCCTGCCAGGTCCTCCCATAGATGAACTGAGGTCCAGGCCTATTTCAATTTTAGAGGCCCCACAAACCAAGATCAGGCAGAGGCCCCTCGATTTTAGTGGCCCCCAAATCAAGATCCCTTTGAAGCAGATAGGCACGAGGCCCGTGCCAAATGGCGCTCGTTAGCCCCCTCCTATGACAGGGCCGGCTTCCCGCACTCGCTGGTTTGGATCCAGATCCACACTTCCCCTTCTCGTTGCCTGGCACGCTCCCTTTACTCTTAAGCTGCCTGCGAATCTGTGCAACGTCTGCAGGTGACCTACATACAACGACAAGACGTGGAACAATAAGCAACGTTGCATTGTGCCAACTGGCAACTCTTTCTAGAACTTGGGAAAGAGAAACATTAAAGGGGCAGGAACCGTCCTTTCAAATGAGTGGAGACATCTGCTCGCAATTACTGAAATGATGTTTCTGTTTGTACATACTAGACGATGTCTGAAATTCACCGTCACAGTGCAATCCTCTGACAGGCGTCTCAGTTTGGAGACTCATATTCACTTTTATCACACAGATAAATAGTCTCTCAGATAGATCCTGTCAAAGAAATTTGATCACGTTAAACAGGGAAACAGAGAAAAACCTGGTGATAGAAGAATCTCTAAATCAAGACCATGATTTCTCAGCCTCAGGGTGGATCTTACATTAGGCCTCTGTCATTCTACTGGGAGACAGTAATTGAGCCAGAATATAGTCGGAAGGATTTGTGGTCTCATATTTCTGCCTGCAGTCTGACTGGCTTAGCACGGCTGTCACTTTGGGACTTAATTCGAGAGGCTTTCAATGGCAAGATTCATCAAATAATCCCTTATGCTGTGTTCCAATCAGCTGCTCCGATGAATGGGTAGTTTTGCTTGTGAAGGGGAATCCGGCGCTTGCTCGTGTTCACGGTGGCGCAGCGGTAGAGTTGCTGCCCTACAGCGCGTACTGCGCCAGAAACCCGGGTTCGATCCCAACCACGGGTGCTGTCTGTACGGAGTTTGCACGTTCTCCTGCGTGGGTTTTCTCAAAGATTCCACATGCTCCAAAGAGGTGCAGGTTTGTAGGTTAATTGGCTTGGTATAAATGTAAATTGTCCCTGGTGTGTGTAGGATAGTGTTAGTGCGCGGGGATCGCTGGTCGGTGCGGACTCGATGGGCCGAAGGGCCTGTTTCCACGCTGTATCTCTAAACTAAGCTAAACTAAACTAAAAAGTGGGGTGGGCTTGACCAATGAGGAGCCTCGAGCCATCTACTGAGAAGCCTAAGCCTCCCATTCTCCTCTGGGAATGTAGGCTTTGTGTGATTGGCTCCTTGGGTGAGACACGTCCGACCTGGGCCGTCGTTTGTGCGCCATTTACGCAACCTCCAAAAATGTGGTCGTCGCGTTGTGACGCGCGGGTAGCGTGTGGGTAGCGCGGGATGAGCGCATGGAGGAGCGTGGTTTTGCGTGCGGTATCGCGCGGCGCTCCAAGATATCGTGCTGCATGAAATCCTCGCACGCCACCTGCGTGACGCATCACGTACGTTAGCTGACGCATTGGCGTCGCTCGCTCTGTGCCGACGTCTCACGTGTATCGCGTGGAGACGCATGGTTATGTCACCGTGCGTAACCATGCGTCGCCACGAGCCGCAGGGTATTCTAACGACTTCACGCGCACCAGACGGCATAATGATGCGTGATTTGCGACCTATTTTACATATTACGCATAAATGAGGCGCAAATGATGGCCAAGTAGGACAGGCCCTTAAGTGTGGCTTTCAGTGAGTCTCCGGCCAACAATGCCCGGCTACACTGGTCCCAGCTGCCTGCGCTTGGTCCATAACCCTCCAAAACTGGTCTATCCATGTACCTGTCTAACAATTTCTTAAACTATGGGATAGTCCCTGCTTCAACTACCTCCTCTAGCAGCTTGTTCCATACACCCACCACCCTTTGTGTGGAAAAGTTACCCTTTAGGTCCCTATTAAATCTTTTCCCCGTCACCTTGAACCTATGTCCTCTGGTCCTTGATTCCCCTACACTAGGCCGGAGATTCTGTGCATCTACCCGATCTATTCCTTTGATTTTATACACCCCTATAAGATCACCCCACATCCTCCTGCGCTCCAAGGAATAGAGACCCAGTCTACTCAACCTCTCCCTATAACTCAGACCCTCTAGTCCTGGCAACATCCTCGTAAATCTTCTCTGAACCCTTTCAAGCTTTTCTATAATATGGTGCCCAGAACTGAACACAATACTCAATCATAAATGCGGTCTCACCAACTTCTTAAACAACTGCAACATGACCTCCCAACTTCTACACTCAATGCTCTGACTGATGAAGGCCAAGGTGCCAAAGGCCTTTTTGACCACCTTATCTACTTGCGACTCGACCTTTAAGGAACCATGCACCTTTACTCCTAGATCCCTCTGCTCTACAACACTCCACCATTCACTGTGTAGGTCCTTCTCTGAATATTTTAGAGAGATACAAGTCTGAAAAAGGGGTCTCAACCCATAACGTCACCCATTCCTTCTTTCCAGAGATGCTGCCTGTCTCGCTAAGTGACTCCAGCATTTTTTGTCCATCTTCTGGTCCTTCTGCCCACCGAGTCCACGCCAACCAGCGATCACCCCTTACACTAGCACTACCCTGCACACTAGAGACAAGTTGTAATTTTGATCAAACCTGTACGTCTTT
This sequence comes from Leucoraja erinaceus, assembly GCF_028641065.1. NCBI lineage: Eukaryota > Metazoa > Chordata > Chondrichthyes > Rajiformes > Rajidae > Leucoraja > Leucoraja erinaceus. Next base: position 6,363,765 of record NC_073386.1, on the reverse strand, counting down.
GGAGTGTGGGAGGCAACCGGAGAACCCGGAGAAAACCCACGTGGTCACGGAGGAGAAGGTACAAACTCTGTACAGACAGCGGCAGTAGTCAATTCAATTCAACTCAACTTCATTGTCATTGCACAAATACAAGTATAGGTACAACGGAATGCAGTTTAGCGTCTGGTCATAGTCATAGTACAAGATAGTAGAAGTAAAAATAAAAATACAAAGTTGGCCTACAATAAAAGTTAAAAAAAAATACTGGTTAACAATGTGTGGATTGTGGATGAATTAAAACTGATACATAGGCAGATAACTGTATACAAGTGGGAGAGTATAAAGATAGCTAGCGTCGGGACTGTGAGTTCAGCAGTGTAATGCTGTTATTGAAAAAGCTGTTCCTCAGCCTGCTTGTGCGAGACCTGAGGCTCCTGTACCGTCTCCCTGATGGGAGGAGGGCAAAAGTCCATGGTTAGGGTGAGAGGGGTCCTTGATGATTTTCCCGGCCCGTCTCAGACACCGTTTGCGGTGGAGGGCATCCATGGCAGGGAGCGGGGCACCGATGATGTGCTGAGCGGTTTTCACCACCCGTTGCAGTGCCTTCCTGTCAGCTGTGGTGCAGCTGCTGTACCATACCGTGAAGCAGGTGGTCAGGATGCTTTCGATGGTACAGCGGTAGAAGTTGGTCAGGATCTGGGGGGACAGGTGAGCTTTCTTAAGCCTCCTCAGAAAGTAGAGGCGCTGCTGCGCCTTTTTGATCAGTTTGGTGGTATTGAGGGACCAGGACAGATCCTCTGAGATGTGTACCCCGAGGAATTTGTAGTTGGAGACGCGCTCCACCTCAGTCCCGTTTATGTGGCTGGGGGTATGTCTGCCACCTCTGTTCTTCCTGAAGTCAACAATTATTTATTTCGTCTTCTTAGAGTTGAGGACGAGGTTATTGTTGGCACACCAGGCTGCCAGGTTCTGGACATCCTCCCTATAGGCTGACTCGTCGTTGTCGCTGATCAGTCCCACCACCGTGGTGTCGTCGGCAAATTCTATGATGGCGTTGGAACCATACTTAAGGATGCAGTCATGGGTGAAGCGGGAGTAGAGGAGAGGGCTGAGCACACAGCCCTGTGGCATGCCGGTGTTCAGTGTTAGAGTGGAGGAGGTGAGGTTGTTGATCCTAACAGACTGTGGTCTGTTGGTGAGGAAATCCAGTGTCCAGTTGCAGAGGGAGGTGGTGATGCCAAGTCCGCTGAGTTTGGTGATTAAGCTGGCGGGGATGACAGTGTTAAATGCGGAGCTGAAATCGATGAACAACAACCTGATGTAGGAGTCATGATCGAACGTGGGTCTCTGGCGCTGTGTGGCAGCAACTCTACCGCTGCGCCAACGCATTGCCGTTCTGCGCCACCGTGCCGCACTATTTCTTACACGGTGGAGGGTGCTGGTGGCCATTGCTCCTTTCTGGGGTGTGGGAAGGGTGGAGCGCATACAAAAATGTTTTTTTGTAAGACACACTCATATGCGGGATGTAAAGATGAAGGCTTTGGTGCACAGTAAAGATTTAATTCCATGCATTGCTCAAGGCAGCTATCAGCAAGTATTAATCGCCTCAAGGCAATGGACTCAAATAACAAGCTGAAGTCTTGTTCATTTAGTTTAGTTTAGTTTAGAGATACAGCACGGAAACAGGCCCTTCCAGTCCAGCGATCCACACACTAACATATCCTACACACACCAGCGCCAATTTACAGTTTTACCGAAGCCAATTCACCTATAAACCCGCACCTCTGCAGAGTGTGGGAGGAAACGGGAGCATCCCAGAGAAAACCCACGCAGGGCATGGGGAGAACGTACAAACTCTGCACAGACAGCACCCGTAGTCAGGATCGAACCCGGGTCTCTGGGCCACCGTGCCGCTACATTCCGAGCCGCAATATTGAGCAGCTTATACACTAACTCTACTTACCGTAGTGAGGCAAAGAGGACACATGTAGTTGGTGATTTTGGATTGGTTGGGCTCATTATTTTCACTTGTACAGAGGTGCCTTGTCGACTGTCCTTGGAACCATCATCTCTAGGGACCTTAAGTGGGGTGCCACCATCGACTACATAGTCACAAAGGCACAACAAAGGATGTATTTCCTGCAGCAGTTGAGGAAGCACAATCTGCCACAGGCAATGATGGTCCAATTCTACACGGCCATCGTAGAGTCTGTCCTCACCTTCTCCATCATGGTCTGGTTTGGCTCAGCCACCAAGCACGACACCCGGAGGCTGCTGTGAATCGTTCGATCAGCTGAGAAGTTTGTTGTCAGCAACCTTCCCTCCATTGACGAACTGTACACTGCAAGGGCCAGGAAGCGAGCGGGTAAGATCATCTCTGACCCCTCTCACCTTGGCCACAAACTCTTTAAATCACTTCCCTCTGGAAGGCGACTCCGGACTGTCAAAGCTGCCACAGCCAGACATAAAAAACAGCTGTTTTTCCACAAGCAGTAGCTCTACTCAATAACCAAAAGTCTGTAGCCTCCTTTTGCTCTGGTATTTTATTTCGTTCTTCACGTGTTTAAATTATAATGTTTTATTTTTGATAGTCTACGGTATATCGTGTGGTTACTTGCGAGCGGAGCACCAAGGCAAATTCCTTGTATGTGTACATACTTGGCTAATAAAAAAAATATTCAATTGATTGTGGACGGCAGGTCAGGAAGTCTGGGATCTAGTTAGGGAGGGTGGGTGCTGAGTCCTAGGGTCAGGAGTTTGGGGATGAGTGTGGTTGGAATCATGGTGTTGAAGACAGAGCTATGGTTATTAAATAGGAGTCTGGTATGGCAGTCCTTACACGATATCATACGATAGAACTCTATTTATCCCAGGAGGGAAATTGATCCGCCAACTGTCATAAAACACAAAATACATGAAACAGGAAATTAAAATGATGAGTGGAAAGGCTTGGTAAATGTGCAAGGAAAAGATTGGCGGGGTGGGGAGGGGGGGGGGGGCCAGTTGGGGGGGGGAGGGGGGGGGGGGGTTTGGGGGGGGGATTGGGTGGGATTGGGGGGAGTCAGTTTCAGTCTACCCCACGACAGAATGGGGAGGATTTATAAAGTTTGATAGCCGCAAGGAAGAAGGATCTCCTGTGGCGTTCCGTGCTGCATCTTGGTGGAACCAGTCTGTTGTTGAAGGTGCTCCTCAGGTTGACCAGTGTGTCATGGAGGGGGTGAGCTGTATTGTCCAGGATGCTCCGCAGTTTGAGGAGCATCCTCCCTTCCAAGACCAGGTGTTGTGGGGACGAAGGCAGGGCCAGGGAAATGGCATGGGTCTTGGAACTGTTGAGGCAGAAGATGAATTCAAGTGGATCAAGGTTGTTTGGCAGGATTGAATTGATTTGTGCCGTGACCAGTCTCTCGAAGCACTTCACAATGGTGGCCGCCAGAGCCTCTGCACGGTAGTGACTAGGCTTCTTGTTGAGTTTAGTATCGAGGTACAATGAAAAGCTTTTGTTGCGTGCTAACCAGTTAGCGGAAAGACAATAGTTGATACAATCGAGCCACCCATGGTGTACAGATACGTTAAAGGGAATAATGTCAATAATGTTTGGTGCAAGATCAAAGTAAGTCCAAGTGTCTCCAAGGAAGTGGATACTAGCTCAGGACTGTGATAGTTGTGATAGGATGGTTCATTTGCCTGATAACAGCTGGGAAGAAACTGCCCCTGAATCTGGTGTGCGTTTTCACGCCTCTGTACCTCTTGCCCGATGGGAGAGGGGAGAAGAGGGAGTGACTAGAGTGTGTCTCGTCCATGATTGTGCTGCTGGCATTTCATTTCATTTCATTCCATTTTTACTGGCACTGGGATGATGATGGTCTTCTTCAATCAAGTGGGACCCTGAGATCAATGTAGTGTTAGTTACCACCGGGGGGCGCCGCACGATTGGCAGCCCCGGGTCTGTCTGTTTTTTGTCTGGGGGAAAAAATGGGTGGGTTAAGAAAGTTTGGGAAAATTGTCTCCGGTTTGTTTTGGAGAGGGGGGGGGGGGGGGGGGGGGGGTCCGGGGGAAACTTTTAATTCAGTTTCTTACCTTGCCGGAGATGCGATTATTTTCCGGACCGCATTCTCCGGTCGCTCCGCGGCCTACCATCGATGGAGCTGGAGGCCTCCCCTCGACAGACCTTGGGCCCCACTGCGGGGAGTGGACTTGACATCGGAGTTGATCCCTTGCCTGGGATCACTCCGACCGTGGCCTGCGGACTTTACCATTGGGAGCTCGCAGTCTCGGGAGAGACCCTGGATGTTGGGAGCTCCAATGATGCAGAGGTTCAACCACCCCAACGTGGGGTATGATTGCCAGTGGGGGGGGGGGGGAGCTAAGATCGCCCCAATACTGGAGTAAAGATCGTCTCGTCATCGGAGGGCTCGAGGCCCCCGACCGCGAGAGAACAACGAAGGGAATAGATTGAACTTTTTTTTCACCTTCCATCACAGTGAGGAATGTGGAGGAGTCACTGTGGTGGATGTTTACGTTAAAATGTATTTTTGAGTGTTCCATTGCTTTTTATTTGTATGACTGACTTGGCAAATGAACTTCCTCGTATGTTGCGAAACAAACTTGGCTAATAAAGTATTATTGTGATTGTGATCGTTTTCATTTAGTGAGAGATGCATCATGGCAACAGGCCCTTCGGCCCACCGAATTTGTGCGGACCAGCGATCACCCGTACACTAGTACTATCTTACACACTAATTGACAGAAGCTCTCATTTTACCTTCCATTTTTCCCGCCGTGACTTTTAGTAAAGGTTTGAACTTTTCCAAAGACTTTATTTTATTTTGGTTCATTACTCAAAGCGAACTTTGGCAGGGGACTCAAATTAAACAGGATGCTTTTAGTTCTATTTAAATAACAGGGATGAAAGTATCTCGCCAAGTGCTGTAGAAATCAGCAAGATTTTTCTCACCAGCGAAGGATTCACGTTGTTAGTTTTATTTTAGTTTGGTTTGGTTTAGTTTAGAGATACAGCGCGGAAACAGGCCACTTGGCTCCGCATCGACCAGCGATCCCCGCACATTAACACTATTCTACACACATTAGGGACAATTTAAAATTATACCAAGCTAATTAACCTGGTGTAATTAACCCTACAGACCTGTACGTCTTTGGAGTGCGGGAGGAAACCGAGGTTCTCGGAGAAAACGCACGCAAGTCACGGGGAGAATGTACAAACTCCGTACAGACAAGCAGCTGTAATCAGGATCGAACCCGGGTCCCTAGCGCTTGAGACACAAAAGGATGGAGTAACTCAGTGGGACAGGCAGCATCTCTGGAGAGAAGGAATGGGTGATGATTCGGGTCCAGGCCTCCAGACTTTAGGAAAGATCTCTATATCTCTCATAGAAACATAGAAAATAGGTGCAGGAGTAGGCCATTCGGCCCTTCAAGCCAGCACCGCCATTCATGGCTGATCCTCCAACTCAGTATCCTGCACTTGCCTCCTCTCCATACCCCCTGATCCCCTAGCCACAAGGGCCACATCTAACTCCCTCTTAAATATAGCCAATGAACTGGCCTCAACTACCTTCTGTGGCAGAGAGTTCCAGAGATTCACCACTCTCTGTGTGAAAATGTTTTTCTCATCTCGGTGCTAAAAGATTTCCCCTTTATCCTTAAACTGTGACCCCTTGTCCTGGACTTCCCCAACATCGGGAACATCTCCCCTAACTCTCAGTCTGAAGAAGAGTCTCGACCCAAAACGTCACCCATTCCTTCTCTCCAGAGATGCTGCTGCCTGTCCCACTGAGTTACTCCAGCATTTTGTGTCTATCTGCAGTCATCCTATTGTTGGGTTCATTTCGGAGGATATGCCAGGGGCTGGGGATTTTCTTACCAACTGCAGTTCGTCAGACATCAGTCATCTGTTGACAACAGCCTCAGGTGGACCAGAGAGGAGTCCTTAATGAAGCGTGCACAGTCTATCGCTCGGTATCTGATGTAACATCATCTGGCATTGGCTGATGGAAAGCCTGCAGCAAGGAAAGTGGTCATTCATCCCATTGTGCCCATGCTGGCCAAAGTGACCTTGTGGATATTCCCACTTCATAAATTCATCAGTTCATCACTTATAGGAGCAGAATTAGGCCATTCGGTCCATCAAGGTACGACATGGTGGGGTAGTGGTAGAGTTGCTGCCTTACATCACTAGACCCGGATTCCATCCTGACCACGGGCGCTTATCTGTATGGAGTTTGTACGTCCTCCCCGTGACCGCGTGGGTTTTCTCCGGGATCTCCGGTTTTCTCCCACACTCCAAAGACGTACACGCCTGTAGGTTAATGGTTTTGGTGTAAGTGTAAACTGTCTCTAGTGTGTGTAGGATAGCATTAGTGTGAGGGTATCGCTGGTCGATACGGACTCGATGGGCCGAAGGGCCTGTTTCCGCGCTGTATCTCTAAACTAAACTAACGAAGTTTACTCCGCCATTCAATCATGGCTGATCTATCTTTCCCTCTTAACCCCATTCTCCTGCCTTCGCCCCATAACCCCTGACACCCGTTACTAATCAAGAATCTGTCAATCTCCGCCTTAATAATATCCTTTGACCTAGCCCCCACAGCCTTCTGTGGCAATGAATTCCACAGATTCACCACCCTCTGACTAAAGAAATTCCTCCTCACCTTTCTCAAGGCACGTCCTTTTATACTGAAACAATAGTCTCTAGTTCTAGACTCTCCCCCTCGTGGAACTTCACCTCCAGTTTAAATTCCATTTGGAAACAAGAAACCAAGAAGCAGAAACCAAGAAGCATTCTCTGCACATCCCCTCTATCAGGTGCTTACACTATTCGGTGAGTTTCAATGAGGTCCCCCTGCACTCATACCATAACCCTCATTCCTCTCTAAACTCCAGCGAGTACACTGGCCCACCGCTACCACTATCTGAGTAAAAACGTTCCCACCATATACTAAACTTAGTCCCAATCACTCCTGGGATCAAAGGAAAAGCTTGTCCACATCAACTCTGTCTATCCCTCTCACATTTTAAAGACCTCTATCAGATCCCCCCTTAACCTTCTGCGCTCCAGAGAATAAAGGGATCATTCCTGGGATCATTCTCCTCAGCTTCCCACCTCTTGGGTCTTGGCTGAGGGCATGAGTGTGGTCCGTGACACACTAGGGGCAATTTGCTAAAGCCAATTAACCTACAAACCTGCACGTCTTTGGAATGTGGGAGGAAACCGGAGCACCCGGAGAAAACCCCAAGCAGGTCACGGGGAGAACGTACAAACTCCGCATAGACAGCAGCTGCGGTCAGGATCGAGCCCTGGTCTCTGGCGCCGTGAGGCAGCAACTCTACCGCTGCCCCACCGTGCCCAGTGAGAGACAAGCTGAATGAAAGCTATGAGAGGCGGATAATCAAAGAGTGCAAATCAAACAAATGAAATCTAGTGTCTGTGGTTGTACAAATGGACCTCTTTATATCCAGAGAGAGATCAATGCTCCACAATAGATCACTGGGCATACATCAGGAGCAACGCTTCTAATGTTCAACATCATCACTAAATTCTCATTGTTCAACTTTTAGGTACTCTTTAGTACTGTGATGAGTTGCCTTCCAGCAGTTAAAGAACACTTGGACAGAATTAATTATTCATGCACTGACATCAGTTCTGGTAGTTCTTAGTATGAAAAGGTTTGATGGATTTTAAATAGGCCGTGGGCCCTTTAACTGGAGCCATGGGGGGGAGGGGGGGAGGGGGCGTCATTCATAATTTCGTGACATGCAACCGTAGAATGTAGTACGTAGTACAGCCCAGGAACAGGCCCTTCGGCCCACAATGTTTGTGCACGAACACAATGCCAAGTTAAGCTGATCTCATCTGCCTGCCTGTACCTGATCCATATCCCTCCATGCATAGGAAGGAACTGCAGATGCTGGTTTAAATATGGACACAAGATGCTGGAGTAACTCAGTGGGACAGGCAGCATCTCTGTAGAGAAGGAACGGGTGACGTTTCGGGTGGAGACCCTTCTTCAGACTGACGTCGGGAGGAGTGGGCGGTACAGAGATAGAATGTGGTCGGAGACAGTAAGACTGGTGGGAGAACTGGGAAGGGGAAGGGGATGGAGAGGGAGAGAGGGAAAGCAAGGGCTACTTGAAGTTAGAGGAGTTAATGTTCATACCGCTGGGGTTTAAGCTGCCCAAGGGAATATGAGGTGCTGTTCCTCCAATTTGCGCTGGGCCTCACTCTGACAGTGGGGGAGGCCCAGGACAGAAAGGTCAGTGTGGGAATGGGAGGGGGAGTTAAAGTCCTTCTGCACTTGTACAAGGCCCTAGTGAGACCATACCTAGAGTATTGTGTGCAGTTTTGGTCTCCAAATTTGAGGGACATTCTTGCTATTGAGGGAGTGCAGCGTAGGTTCATTGCTGAGAGAATGGCAGGTCTGTCATATGCTGAGAGAATGGAGCGGCTGGGTTATGGAATACTCCAAATACTCTGGAATTTAGAAGGATGAGAGGAGATCTTATTGAAACATATAAGATTGTTAAGGGTTTGGACACGCTAGAGGCAGGAAATATGTTCTTGATGTTGGGGGAGTCCAGAACCGGGGGCCACAGTTTAAGAATAAGGGGTAAACCATTTAGAACGGAGACGAGGAAACACTTTTTCTCACAGGGAGTTGTGAATCTGTGGAATTCTCTGCCGGTGGAAGCCGGTTCTCTGGCTACTTTCAAGAGAGAGCTAGATAGGGCTCTTAAAAATTGCAGTCAGGGGATATGGGGAGAAGGCAGGAACGGGGTACTGATTGGGGATGATCAGCCATGATCACATTGAATGGCGGTGCTGGCTCGAAGGGCCGAATGGCCAACTCCTGCACCTATTGTTTATTGTCTATTGTCTATTCGCTGAGCAACTGGGAAATTGCATTCCTCTATTCCTTGCCCTTCTAAAAGCATTCTAAATGCCGCTATAGTATCTGCCTCCAAGTCAAGTCAAGTTTATTTGTCACATACACATACAAGATGTGCAGGTGAAATGAAAGTGGCAATGCCTGCGGATTGTGCAAAACACTACAGAACAGAATAGAACAGAATCAGTATTTACATATTAGCAACTTTAAAAAGGCACAACATAGCAGTAAATTGGTACAGTGAATGAGTCCCTGGTGAGATAGGAGTTTACAGTCCTAATGGAACTGTGGGAAGAAACTCCTTCTCATTCCAACCTCCCTCATTGTGGACCATGCACTTTTTAAAAACATTTGCACTTTCTCTGTAACTATAACACTGTAATGCTGTAACACTATATTTTGCAATCTGGTATTTTTTTCTCAGCACTGCCTGTTGCACCTGAGTTTGGATTAATTGTATTTATGTATATTACGATTTGACTGGATAGCACGCATACAATAATTTAGTTCAGAGATCCTCATGCACTAGCACTATCCTGCACACTCGGGACTATTTACAATTTTACCAAGCTGATTGCGGAATAGATTGGGTAGATGGCCATAGTCTCTTGCCCAGAGTAGGTGAATCAAGGACTAGAGGTCATAGGTTTAATGTGAAGGGGACAAGATTTAATCTGAAGAATGGTTTCGGCCCGAAACGTTGCCTATTTCCTTCGCTCCATAGATGCTGCTGCACCCGCTGAGTTTCTCCAGCTTTTTTGTGTAACCTTCGATTCTCCAGCATCTGCAGTTCCCTCTTAAACAAGATTTAATAGAAATCTGATGGGCAACTTTTTTACACAAATGGTGCTGGGGGTATGGAGCAATCTGTCTCAAAGGGACCATCTCAAAGTTTAGACAGGTACATGGACCTGTGTTGGAGGGATATGGGCCAAACGCGGGCGGGTGGGACTAGTGTAGCTGGGACATGTTGGCAGTTGGGCCATAGAGCCTGTTTCCACACTGTATCACTTTAAGACTCTATGACTCATATGACAGCGAATGGCCTAATTCTACTCCTATAACTTGTGAACTCGTGATATTCCAAGGGCAACTAGGGGTGACTAATAAACACAGCCTTGCTACGTCACCAACATGCCCAGAATCTCATTAATTTTTTAAAAAGTATCATTTTTTAAAATCTGATACTTTAATGCATCATCAACTGATAGCGAAGTATCACCCTGGTTTAAATTACTTCACGAATAGAGACTTTGTGTTGGGATTCTGTGAATATTAACCCACTAGAGCTTGTATCGTTGGCATGAAGTTTGTCACACTTTGCTGTTTGGGCAGGGGCACTTCATAAATTCATGATAAGTTAATGTTATAGGTGCATAATCAGGCCATATATATATATAAGAATATATATGTTGATTGAAGCATATAAGATTGTTAAGGGCTTGGACACGCTAGAGGCAGGAAACATGTTCCCGATGTTGGGGGAGTCCAGGACCAGGGGCCACAGTTTAAGAATAAGGGGTAAGCCATTTAGAATGGAGACGAGGAAACACTTTTTCTCACAGAGAGTGGTGAGTCTGTGGAATTCTCTGCCTCAGAGGGCGGTGGAGGCAGGTTCTCTGGATGCTTTCAAGAGAGAGCTAGATAGGGCTGCTCCTAAAAATAGCGGAGTCGGGGGATATGGGGAGAAGGCAGGAACGGGGTACTGATTGGGGATGATCAGCCATGATCACATTGACTGGTGGTTCTGGCTCGAAGGGCCAAATGACCTACTCCTGCACCTATTGTCTATTGTCTATTGTCTATTCGGCCCATCAAGCCAACTCCGCCATTCACTCATGGCTGATCTATCTTCCCCTCTCAACCCCATTCTCCTGCTTTCTCCCCATAACCTTTGCTGGCTTTACCTTGCATGAAACGTTATTCCCTTATCACATTGCTGTACTCTGCAAATGGCCCGGTTGTAATCATGTATTTTCTTTACACTGACTGGTTAGCACGCAACAAAAGCTTTTCACGGTACCTCGGTACATGTGGCGATAAACTAAAAACTAACTTAACCCCTGACACCCTGACTAACCAGTCAACCACTCAACCAGTCCAATATTGGTGCCTGACACCTCTGCTGCAGAAACCATTGAGACGTTGGAGTTCAGCGAAACTTCAGGTAGGATAACAGAACTCTGTATGGGAGTACCAAAGGAAATTCCACAGTCAGGGGATACACATGACCCGGTTTATCTCTGCTTCTCGATCTTGATCGAATATATTTCAACGCATCTATCATCGCGGCAGTGGAAATGAATCCTCTGTCGGCACTTACACATAACGCACCAAGACACATAGACGCCCACGTGTGTGTCACAAAATTAAAATGTAAAGCGTTTGACTTCCTGGGTTAAAAAAAAATACAGACGGGAGAATCAAAAGGTATTTTTTGGCGGCTTGTTGCTTAATCAATCCACTTTTCAAGATATTTGCAATATTTCCATAATCCTGAATTACTGTGCCATACCAGTTTTCCTCCCACCCTCTCCCCCTTTGAAATTAAATCCTCTTGATTAAAATCTCGGAACTGCAAATGCATGCTAATGAAAAATCTCGCTGACTCATTAGTAAATCAATAACTTATTGGTAGGGGCCTGTCTTTTAAAGAAAAGAGTAAAATTATGTTTTAATCTCGCCACACGGATATTTTAAGCTGAAGCAAGCCACAAAATGCCTAACGTGGCAACATTATAACATTCTTTATCTATTAAAAATAGAGTTACTGGTAATTGGCCATAACTATTGATGCAGATCAGTAAATCTGAAGCTTTCTATTGCACAGTTCCTTAAAGGGTTCTCAAATAACTGACAAAGTCATTGCCAATGAATGTGGATCAATGATGTCATAGTAGCGATGGTTTTAATCCATTCATTTGAAAAATCAGGTTACAGCTACTGTATTTACTGGAAGTACATCGCTCCAAATGAATTTAATACTTTTGCAGATACAGCAGCAACCGCTCCCTATTTGGGAACTGCTCCATCCAAGACCACGTGAAATTGCAGCGAATTGTGGACGCAGCCCAGAGCATCACGCAAACACAACCTTCTTTCCATTGACTCCATTTACACCTCACGTTGCCTCGGCAAGGCCAGCAGCGTAATCAAGGAAGAGTCGAACCCTGGTCACTCCCTCTTCTCCTCTCTCAAGTTCAGCAAAGGTACAGAAGTGTGAAAACGCACACCTCCAGATTCAGGGACAGTTTCTTCCCAGCTGTTATCAGGCAACTGAACCATCCTACCAACAACTAGAGAGCAGTCCCGAACTACTATCTACCTCATTGGAGACACTGGGACTATCTTTGATCGGACTTTACTGGCCTTATCTTGCACTAAACATCATTTAAGTTATTCCCTTTATACACTATGGATGGCTCGATTGTAATCATGTGTTGTCTAACCCTTGTGGCTAAGGGGATCAGAGGGTATGGAGAGAAGGCAGGTATGGGATACTGAGTTGGATGATCAGCCATGATCATATTGAATGGCGGTGCAGGCTCGAAGGGCCAAATGGCCTACTCCTGCACCTAATTTCTATGTTTCTATGTTTCCGCTGACTGGTTAGCACGCAACAAAAGCTTTTCACTGTACCTCGGTACACGTGACAATAAACTAAGCTAAACTAAATGGGTCCTTCAAGCCTATCTGGGATCTCATCTATAATAATCAGTGAAACTTGCAACATATTCATATTGTAACATTGATTTTAGTTCTACTAGTCACTGATTTACCTGCTTGCTAGTAAATCTACCCAGTGCCTATACAAGACTCTTTTGGACTTCTCCTGAATATACTTTGCAGTACTATATACTAGTCATAGATTCATAGAGCCATGCTGCAGGGAAACAGGCCCTTCGGCCCAACTTGCCAATGCTGACCAAAATGGCCCATCAACAACTGCCCGCATATCACCCATATTTCCCATTCAACCTTTCTTATCCATGTACTTATATACTCCAGCATTTTGTGTCTACCTTCGTTATGCACTGATGTCCGAAGAACGGTCTCGACCCGAAACGCCGCTAATTCCTTCTCTCCAGAGATGCCACCTGTCCCGCTGAGTGACTCCAGCTTTTTGTCTCTATCTTCGGTTTAAACCAGCATCTGCAGTTCCTTCTTAAGCCCCTGTCCCACTGTACGAGGTAATTCAAGAGTAATCTCCCGGGTTTTCCCCTGATTCGAACTCGGAGAATGTCCGTAGCGGGTCGGTAGGAGATCGTGGATGTCTCGTTGCGGCTCGTAATGCTAACGGTAGGTATAAAAAGTAACAACTATTTTCATCACGAGTATTTTGTTACTCATGGACATTTTTTGCATGGATGGAATAACGTCACGAGTTTCCTGGATGTCCCGAGTACCTACCGTTAGCATCAGCTGAAGAAGGATCCTGATCCGAGACCCAGGTTCTATCCTGACTACAGGTATTGTCTGTGCGGAGTTTGCGCGTTCTCCTTGTGACCGCGCGAGTTCTCTCCGGGTGCTCCGGTTTCCTCCCGCACCCCAAAACTCGTGCGGGTTTGCAGGTTAATTGGCTTCTGTAAAATTGCCCCTACTGTGTGGGATGCGAAAGTGTGGGATAACATAGAAATAGTGCGTGAGTGGGCCGAAGGGCCTGTTTCCACGCTGTGGCTCTAAACACTAAATTAAAAACCTGTCCGTTCACCTCCACTGGTGATGCCTGACTCACTGAGTTCCTCCAGGACTCTATCTCTTGCTCAAGCTACGAGAATGTAAATGCTGGTTGCAACAAGGCAAATTGAATGCAGTTGTGCAGCCTATTGTTGAGACTGCATCCGAAGCACTGTGTACCACATCGGTACAGCAATGTCTTAGGCAGTGGAAGAAATTCAAAGTCTTACTGATACCTGGTTGTCTAATGAGGAAATGTTTGTGCTGTATGCACTGGGGCTTAAAAATGTGAGCGGAGACTTGGATGAAACATATAAAACTCTGAGGGGCTTGACAGGAGAGGATGGGTTTCCTTGTGGGATAATGTAGAACCAGGGGTCACTGTTTTAAAAATAAGGGGTCGTTCCTTTGATACAGAGAAGCGGCAATTTCTTTCTCTCTCCGGGATTGTGAGCTTTTGGAAGTCTGTGTGGAAGCAATGTCTTTGAATATTATTAAGGCAGAAGTGGATATATATAGTTGATAAATAAGGGGCAGTCTAGGTTGGTGGGAGTAGGCGGGAGTGTGGAGTAACAATTGCAATCAGATCAGCGGTGATCTTTTTCGCTGTTAGAGGAGGTTTGGAGGGCCATTCCCTCGTCTAATTCCGAGGAACTTTTCTCACAGAGAGCGGTGAGTCTGTGGAATTCTCTGCCTCAGAGGGCGGTGGAGGCAGGTTCTCTGGATGCTGTCAAGAGAGAGCTGGATAGGGCTCTTAAAAAATAGCGGAGTCAGGGGATATGGGGAGAAGGCAGGAACGGGGTACTGATTGGGGATGATCAGCCATGATCACATTGAATGGCGGGCGGTGCTTG
>NC_073386.1:6276852-6344352 GCF_028641065.1 Leucoraja erinaceus | reverse complement strand
CAGTGTGCGAATGAGGGAGTGGGAGTGAGGGGGAGAGTGTGAGAGGAGGGAGTGAGGAGTGTGGAGGAGTGGGAGTGAGAGAGAGTGTGAGAGGGGTGGGAGGGAGTGGGAGTGGGAGTGAGTGAGGGAGTGGGAGTGAGGGAGTGGGAGTGAGGGAGCGGGAGTGAGGAGAGGGTGTGGGAGTGAGGTGTGGGATTGAGGAGACGGTGTGCGAGTGAGGGAGTGGGAGTGAGGGAGTGGGAGTGAGGAGAGAGAGAATGAGAGGGAGGGAGTGCGAGTGTGGAAGTGGGATTGAGGAGACGGTGTGGGAGTGAGGGTGTGGGAGTGAGGTGTGGGATTGAGGAGAGAGAGTGAGAGGGAGGGAGTGGGAGTGAGGTCGGAGAGGATGGTTCATCGGCACGCCTGCAGAGGCAGGTTGCTACAATAGCTTCATTTACTTCAAGCAACCCCTGCTTTTCCCCCTCTCTCCATCCCTCCCCCTTCCCAGTTCTCGGACCAGTCTCGCTGTCTCCAACTGCATTTTATCCCGGTTGGTAACTTCTCCCAGCTAACAATGATCCATTCTACATTTTTCCTTGATCTCCAATCCCATTGTCCTGTTTTCACACCCTGCACTTCCTTATCGATGTACCTCCCTCTCCTCTGACTCTCAGCCCGAAGGAGGGTCTCGACCCGAAACGTAACACCCATTCCTTCTCTTCAGAGATGCTGCCTGACCCGCTGATGTCTGTCTGCAACAGTGGCTCCTCACCCGGCAAGCCAGGCGACATTTGCAAGAACTCACGCTAGTGTGCTTTCTAATGCCAGGCGTATCAGCATTATCCTGCAGCATGATGGGACCAGGAAGCACGGACCGAGCATAGCATCAAAGAGACAAAGAGTCATAGAGTGATCCAGCATGGAAACAGACCCTTCAGCCCTACTTGCCCATACCGACCAACATGACCCAGCTACACTAGTCCCACCACCCTGTGTTTGGTCCATATCCCTCAAACCTGTCCTATCCGTGTGCCTGTCTAACTGTTTCTTAAACGTTGGGATAGTCCCAGCCTCAACTACATTACCTCCTCTGGCAGCTCGTTCCATACACCGCACCACCCTATGTGTGAAAAGGTTACCCCTCACATTCCTATTAAATCTTTTCCCCTTCACCTTGAACCTATGTCCTCTGGTCCTCGATTCACCTACTCTGGACAGGAGATTTGAGGGCCCCGATTCCTTGCGGGCGTTCTACACAGTTGCTGCTTAAGGATAAGTGGGAAACTTAAGGATAAGGGGGAAATCCTTTAAAACCAAGATGAGAAGAACTTTTTTCACACAGAGAGTGGTGAATCTCTGGAACTCTCTGCCACAGAGGGTAGTTGAGGCCAGTTCATTGGCTATATTTAAGAGGGAGTTAGATGTGGCCCTTGTGGCTAAGGGGATCAGGGGGTATGGAGAGAAGGCAGGTACGGGATACTGAGTTGGATGATCAGCCATGATCATATTGAATGGCGGTGCAGGCTCGAAGGGCCGAATGGCCTACTCCTGCACCTAATTTCTATGTTTCTATGTTTCTACTCTTGTCGAATTCCCTGCCACAGAGGGCAGTGGAGGCCAAATCACTGGATAGGAGTTAGATAGAGCTCTAGGGGCTGGTGGAATCAAGGGATATGGGGAGAAGGCAGGCACGGGTTATTGATTGGGGACGATCAGCCATGATCACAATGAATGGCGGTGCTGGCTCGAAGGGCCGAAATGGCCTCCTCCTGCACCTATTTTCTATGTCGATGTCTATGTCTAAACGCGCAAAACAGTAAACTGGGTCTATCACGGCCTCTCAGGGGTCGATCAGACAAATCCATCTGAATTAAAGGGCGAAGAAGGGTTTCGGCGAGAAGGGTTTCACCCATTCCTTCTCACCGGAGATGCTGCCTGTCCCGCTGAGTTACTCCAGCTTTTTCTGTGTCTATCTCTGTATTAAAGGCTGCTGCTTTTGACTGAAGGTAACTGAACTGTGATTATGAAAAAAAAAAATTTCAGCCCCAGTGAAAAATTATAGTAATCTCATGTTTATAAGGACCGGAGGCACAGTTTATAAATATAATTCAGGGCCGGCTGAAACATGAGGCCTCTGCCTGAAAGTCTGACTGGGTTTTTTTTTTGATTGAAGATTGCCAGACTGAGGATAAGAAATAGCGCTTGCAGTCTGAATTATGGCCTCGGCTGCTTCCAGTAAGGGCCCTGTTGTGTCCGCACCAATATTTCAGTCATATTTTTTTTTCCCCTCACAAAATAATTGAATCCAACAGCATTTTGAATACGACAAGGAAAATAACAGGGTGGCTGGCGAAGTGAGGGTTGAACGGAATGGATTATCACATCAGCGCTGTCCCGTCCCCACCCGCGTGCCCCCCCCCCCCCCCGGGTGGCCAGAGAGGTCGGACGGGAGCTGTACCCCCAGGCCCACAGCCAGCCCAGAGAAGCAGCGCTAAACCCAGCTCAACTCTGCCTGTCCCGCCAGGTTAACCTGCCTGGGCTTGCGGGAAATATGGCCAGCGCAGAGAAGCAGCGCTGGTGTCCCGTCAGTCCAGTCAGGGCTTGTAGGTTAACCCGACGAGGCAGGCAGAGTTGAGCTGCATTTAGCGCTGGATTGAGCCTCCGAAGCCTCGCGCATGTGTGTGTGTGAGTGTGTGTGTGAGTGTGTGTGTGAGTGTGTGTATGAGTGTGTGTGTGTGTGAGTGTGCGCACGGGCGAGGCTGTCCCCCCTGTCCCCCGGTCCCCTCCATATTTTGATAGCGAGTTCCATGCCTGGCTTGGTCCATATCCCTCTAAATCTGTCCTATCCATGTACCTGGCTAACATGTCCCAGCTGCACTAGTCCCACCTGCCCTCGTTTTGTCCATATCCCTCCAACCCTGTCCTATCCATGTACCTATCTAACTATTTCTTAAATGTTGGGATAGTAGTCCCTGCCTCAACTGCCTCCTCTGGCAGCTTGTTCCATACACCCACCACCCTCTGTATGAAAAAGTTACCCCTCGGATACCTATTAAATCTTTTCCCCTTCACCTTGAACCTGTGTCCTCCGGTCCTCGATTCCCCTACTCTGGGCAAGAGATTCTGTACATCTACCCGACCTATTCCTCTCCTGATTGTGTACACCTTTATAATGAAACAAAACACCCCACATCCTCCTGCGCTCCTATTACCAAAATACCAAAGAGCAAAATAAGATTCAACGAAATAATCCTCCCCGACTGACGACCACAATTAAAACATTAGTAAGTCATGAGGGCTATTTTATTGCTATGAAGAGTTACTCGCATTGGGCACTCTTACGGGTAGAACATGAGGAATAGATTTCTTCAACAACTTTCAAAATAAATGTTGTGAACTATACCAAACTGAAGTGGCTTGGATGCGGCCTTGTTAGATTACAGCTAACCTAATGCGGCCTTCCAACATGAAAAGGTTCCACGGTTCCTGAACTAGTTCTATCCTACACGCCTGCGATAATTCACAGAAGCCAATTAACCTACAAACCTGCATGTTCAGTATAGTTTAGTTTAGAGGCACAGTGCAAAACAGGCCCTTCGGCCCACCAAATCCGAGCGGACCAACAATCCCCGCACACTAGCACTCTCCTACACACTTGGGATAATTCACAATTTTTACCAAAGCCGATTAACCTACAAACGTGTATGACTTTGGAGTGTGGGAGGAAACCGGAGTACCTGGGGAAAACCCACGCGGTCACGAGGAGAACGTACAAACTCCGTACAGACAGCACCCGTCATCAGGATCAAACCTGGGTCAATGGTGCTGCAAGGCAGCAAATCTACCGCTGTGCCACTGTGCTGCCCCTAAAGTAGTCACAAATCGTATTGGTTTAATCGGATAGCATGAAAATAAAAGCTTTTCACTGTACCTCGGTACACTCAACAATAATGAGTAATAACCAAAAGCTAAAGTTTCACAGCAATTCTGTGCAGTAATGTGTAGGAAAGAACTGCAGACGCTGGTTTAAACCGAAAATAGACACAAAAAAACTGGAGTAACTCAGCGGGACAGCCAGCATCACTGGAGAGAAGGAATGGGTAATGTGTTGGGTCGAGACCTGAAGAAGGATCTCGACCCGAAACGTCACCCATTCTTTCTCTCCACAGATGCTGCCTGTCCCGCTGAGTTCCCCCAGCTTTTTGTGTGCATCTTGTGTGTAGCAATGTGTTGTGGTACCATCAGATGGTGCATTCCACAGCTTCTGCTGAGGTGTGCGGACTGCACAGTGAAGCCTTGTCCTGGCCTTTTTAGTTTAGTTGGGCTGAATTGTTGACAGAAGCTAACGTTCCCAATCTCCCCCCCAACTCACAGCTCACCTCACCTCACCTCTGGCAAGCATTTGAGATCGGGCACTTTATGTTCTCACCACAGCCAAAGCAAACTGCCTTTAAGTGGAATTCCTACTTTGCAGAGATTGCGATCGGATTAAGAGGAGTCAGGACTGATTTCACACCAAATTAAATTTATCGCTTTTAGGATTGAATTACAATTTAACAACTGCAGTATATAAAAACCACGAGGGGAATAGATAGGGTGGTTGCGCTCAGCGTTTTACCCAGGGCTGGGGAATCTAAAACACGAGGGCATGTGTTTAAGGTGAGAGGGGCAAGATTTAATATGAACTCATAGCCCCAGAATTAAAGGGCGCTCTTTTAGAAAGGAGGTGAGGAGGAACTTCTTTAGAGGGTAGATAATCTGTGGAACTCATTGCCACAGAGGGCTGTGGAGGCCACGTCAGCGGATATTTTTAAGGCACAGATAGACAAATTCTTGATTAGGAACGGGTGTCAAGGGTTACGGGGAGAAGGCAGGAAAATGGGATTGGGAGGCAGAGCAGAGATCAGCCCTAATTCTATTCCGATTACTTGTGAACTTGTGAGCTCAAGGGGCAGGTTTTTCACTCAGAAGGTGGCGGGTGTAAGGAACGAGCTGCCAGAGGAGGTAGTTGAGGCAGGTACTATGGTAACATTTAAAAGTCTGAAGAAGGGTTTCAGCCCGAAACGTTGCCTATTTCCTTCGCTCCATAGATGCTGCCGCACCCGCTGAGTTTCTCCAGCACTTTTGTCTACCTTCAATTTTCCAGCATCTGCAGTTCCTTCTTGAACATTTAAAAGACACTTGGCCAGGTACGTAGATAGGAAAGGTTTCTAGGGATTTGGGCTAGATGCTGGCAAATGGGGCTATCTTAGATGAGGCATCTTGGTCAGCATGGACAAGTTGGGCTGAAGGGCCTGTTTCCATGCTGTATGACTCTATGATTATATACGTGCGCATGGATCAAGGAACATACCTGCACACTGTTCCCAAAGGATGCTCCAATCTCAAAATAGGAATCGAGAGAGGCTAAGGATTAGATTGGCATAGTGGTGAGCAATTTTACAGAGAAATGTGAGGTGTTGCATTTTGTGAGGCCTACACAGTGAATGGTAGGGCTCTGGGGAGTGTTGTGGAGCAGAGGGATCTAGGAGTGCAGGCCTTTCACTATTTGATAAGTTTCAATAAGGTTCCCCGTCATCCTTCTAAACTCCAGCGAGTACAGGCCCATTGCCGTCAAACGCTCATCATATGTTAATCCACTCACTCTTGGGTTCATTCTTATAAACCTCTTATAGAATCATAGAATCATAGAAAATAGGTGCAGGAGTAGGCCATTCGGCTCTTCGAGCCTGCACCGCCATTCAATATGATCATGGCTGATCATCCAACTCAGTATCCTGTACCTGCCTTCTCTCCATACCCCCTGATCCCTTTGGCCACAAGGGCCACATCTAACTCCCTCTTAAATATAGCCAATGAACTGGCCTCAACTACTTTCTGTGGCAGAGAGTTCCAGAGATTCACCGCTCTCTGTGCGAAAAATGCTTTTCTTCATCTCGGTCCGAAAGGATTTCCCCCTTATCCTCAAACTGTGACCCCTTGTCCTGGACTTCCCCAACATCGGGAACAATCTTCCTGCATCTAGCCTGTCCACCCCCTTAAGAATTTTGTAAGTTTCTATAAGATCCCCCCTCAATCTCCTAAACTCTAGCGAGTACAAGCCGAGTCTATCCAGTCTTTCCTCATATGAAAGTCCTGACATCCCAGGAATCAGTCTGGTGAACCTTCTCTGTACTGCCTCTATGGCAAGAATGTCTTTCCTCAGATTTGGAGACCAAACGCAGTACTCCAGGTGTGGTCTCACCAAGACTCTGTACAACTGCAGTAGAACCTCCCTGCTCCTATACTTGAATCCTTTTGCTATGAATGCTAACATACCATGGACCCTCTCCAGAGCCAGCACATCCATCCTTAGATACGATGCACAAATTTGCTCGCAATACTTCAAATGGGGTCTGACCAGCACCTCAGTATTACATTCCTGTTTTTTTTTTTGTATTCAAGCCCTCTTGTAATAAATGCTAGCTCTATCTCTTGTAAGGCACTGCATGGTCTTGCGTATGGTGTGCACAGCCTAAAGTTGTAGATCAAAGGTAGACATCCAGGTCAGGACAGCATCAGTTACTGGGTGGATGGTTTTGATGCCCCCAGGGGCAAGCCACAGTGGGCAGAGTTTGTACGTTCTCCCCGTCACCTGCCTGGGTTTTCTCCGAGAACTTCGCCTTCCTCCCACACTGCAGGTTTGTATGTGAATTGGCTTGGTGTAAATGTGAAATTGTCCCTGGTGTGTGTGCAGGATAGCGTTTGTGTGCGGGGATATGTGTGTGGCGTATCACTGATGGGGATGAGTCAGAGTATAGAAGAGAGATCGAGCAACTGTCCATATGGTGCCAGCACAACAACCTGGCCCTCAACACCAGCAAAACCAAGGAACTGATTGTGGACTTTGGAAGGAGTAGGATGGGGACCCACAGTCCCGTTTATATCAACGGGTCGATGGTTGAAAGGGTCAAGAGCTTCAAATTCCTGGGCGTGCACATCTCTGAAGGTCTTTCCTGGTCCGAGAAGACTAATGCAATTATCAAGAAAGCTCATCAGCGCCTCTACTTCCTGAGAAGATTACGGGGAGTGGGTTTGTCAAGGAACACTCTCTCTAACTTCTACAGGTGCACAGTAGAGAGCATGCTGAGCGGTTGCATCGTGGCTTGGTTCGGCAACTTGAGTGCCCTGGAGAGGAAAAGACTACAAAAAGTAGTAAACACTGCCCAGTCCATCATTGGCTCTGACCTTCCTTCCATCGAGGGGATTTATCGCAGTCGCTGCCTCAAAAAGTCTGGCAGTATCATCAAAGACCCACACCATCCTGGCCACACACTCACCTCCCTGCTACCATCAGGTAGAAGGTACAGGAGCCTGAAGACTGCAACGACCAGGTTCAGGAATAGCTACTTCCCCACAGCCATCAGGCTATTAAACCTGGTTCGGACAAAACTCTGATTATTGATGGCCCATTATCTGCTATTTGCACTTGATCAGTTTATTTGTTTATGTGTGTATATATTTATATTGTGGTATATGGACACACTGATCTGTTCTGTATTCATGCCTGCTATGTTCTGTGTGCTAAGCAAAGCAAGAATTTCATTGTCCTATCAGGGACACATGACAATAAACTCACTTGAACTTGAACTTGAACTTGCTCGGCGCGGACTCGGTGGGCCGAAGGACCTGTTTCTGCGCTGTATCTCTAAACTAAACTAAACTAAGCCAGCATTGCGTTTGCCTTCCTTACTACCCGATTCGACTCGTAGAAGTTCAGACAAGTTTGATAAATGCCGACTTTATGTGAATGCACAGCAAGCGGGGACTTTACGGAGAGCCAGTTCAGTCGGATTTCTCGAGCGGCGTTGCTCTTCATTTTGCAAATTGCTTCGCCCCCCCCCCCCTCGCACACCATGGAGATCTCCAGTTAATCAATAAAAAGGAACACTAAATAATAGCTGGGATTAATTGTCAGGAAGAGCTCTCTTCCCCAGCCTCCTTGGCGAGCTGTTAACTTGAAGTGAAGCTGGTATTCATATTAGCAATTAACCCCCCCCCCCCACCTCTCCCACGGGGAAAGCAAGAGACATGACAAAGAGAAGGATGGCAATCAGTGGCATTATCTGATCAAATATAAATGGATGTGTTTTGGAATGAATTGGAATTGGGATTGAGGAAGTGGTGACGGCAAATGGATTTGTCCTTTCTGTGCTTGTCATTATCAAGCCTCTTTCCTGAAAAACTACAGGAGCTAATTAGCTGAGTGCTCTTCATAATTGTACGTTGACGTGACTACTTAATTTTGAAATGTATCTCTCCAATTAGGATTTATAGTCAAGGGCAGCAGAGAGGGCCATCACTAATACTCCAACATGTTGCCATACCGTCACTACTAAAACCGGGGCAGTGGGCGTGTTACATATCACTTGATGTTGTTATTTTTCTTTTCTCCTTCACGGAATGAATGTTCAGGTGTCCCGTGTCCTTGGCAGAGCAGTTTCGTTTCGAGATACTGCGCAGAAACAGGCCCTTAGGACAACCGAGTCCGCGCCAAACAGCGATCCCGGCGCACTAGCACGGTCTTGCACGCACTGGGGACAATTTACAATTTACGCCAAGCCAATTGACCCACGAACCTGTACGTCTTTGGAGTGTGGGGGGAAACCCGGAGATCCCGGAGAAAACCCACGCAGGTCGCGGGGGGAACGCTCAAACTCCGTACCCGTAGTCAGGATCGGACCCGGGTCTCTGGCGCTGTGAGGCAGCAACCCCACCGCTGCGCCACCGTGCCGCCCTTTGTGGAAGTTAGTGAGTGAAATCATTGTTAACAATGCCTTCGTGGAACTGCTCGCAATATATTCTCTCCTCATTTAGAGTCATAGTGTCATTGCAGCACGGAAACAGGCCCTTCGGCCCAACTGGTCCATGCCGACCCAAGATGCACCATCTCAGCTCAAAATGTACGAACTTATTTGAATAGTGAAAGGCCTGGATAGAGTGAATGTGGAGCGGATATTTCCACTAGTGGGAGAGTCTAGGCCCAGAGGCCACAGCCTCAGAATAAAAAGATGTACCTTTAGAAAGGAGATGAGGAGGAATTTCTTTAGTCAGAGGGTGGTGATTCTGTGGAATTCATTGACACACAGAAGGTTGTGGAGGCCAAGTCAGTGGATACTTGCACTAATTAAACTGAATAACGTTACTCACGTTATTCCCTTTATCGTATATCTGCACGCTGTGGACGGGCTCGATTGCAGTCACCCATTGTCTTTCTGTTGGCTAGTTGGCATGGCAACAAAAGTATTTCACTGTACCTCCGTACATGTGACAATAAACTAAACTAAAGCAAAATATTTTTTAGGCGGGTTCTTGATTAGTGCGGGTGTCAGGGGTCATGGGGAGAAGGCAGGAGAACGGGGTTAGGAGGGAGAGATAGATCAGCCATGATTGAATGGCAGTGTAGACCTGATGGGCCGAATGGCCTAATTCTGCACCTAGAGCATGAACGTGAAACTTATGAAACTTACATAGAAATTAGATGCGAGTAAATGCCCTTCGAGCCTGCACCGCCACATATACCATTATCATCCAACTCAGTATCCCGTACCTGCATTCTTCACTACCCCCTGATCCCCCTCAAAATGGACGTAGCCAATGAACTGGCCTACTACCCTCTGTGGCGTTCCATTCACCATCTCTGTGTGAAAAAAGTTCTTCTCGCTCAGTTTTGAGTTTCCCCCTCCTTAAGCTGTGACCCCTTTTGGTCCACCTTCGATCTTCCTGCATTTTCCAACCCCTTAAGAAGCATCTGCAGTCCAGTCCTTTTTGAACATCCCAGGAATCAGTATACATTCTCTTTACATAATGTCCTTCCTCAGATTTGCTCCAGGTGTGGTCTCACCAAGAGTACAACTCAGCATTCCTCTCAAATCCCATCTCCTGGACCCATGAACATCTCATAGAAACATTCCCATCACTAGTTTCCCCCTCAAAATACGTTGTCGCTCCATAGATGCTGCCTCTCGCCCGCTGAGTTTCTCCAGCATTTTTGCAGATTTTCCAGCATCTGAGGATGGCCTTTCTGGCCCTTCAGAGATATTCAGCCAACCCATCTCCATGGCCATCTCATCATTGTGATCATGGCTCCAGCCAACACCGGCATTCATTGTGATCATTGTCCCCTATCAATAACCCGTGCCTGCCTTCTCCCCAAATCCCTTGACTCCACTAGCCCCTAGAGCTCCATCTAACTGTCTCTTAAATCCATCCAGTGACTTGGCCTCCACCGCCCTCTGTGGCATGTTAAACCTTGGGCATGGAGACCAAGGTCATATTTTTAAACCGACTCACAAAGCAGGTAAATTCAGACTTTGTTTCAATAATTTTTCAATGATCTCGTTAGCTTTCATGCCAAGGGGCATCCCGTGCCAATCTAATTTCTTTGCCAGCACACAGGAACGGTCCCAGCAGAAGGTCTCTTGCCCAGAAAAGTGGAATCGAGGACCAGAGGACAGAAGTTTAAGGTGAAGGGGAATCAGAGGGGTTACCTTTTTCGCACAAAGGTTGGTGGGTGTATGGAACAAGCTGCCGGAGGAGGTAGTTGAGGCTGGGACTATCCCAACGCTTAAGAAACAATCGGACAGGTACATGGGTAGGACAGGTTTGGAAGGATGAGAGCCAAGCGCAGGCAGGTGGGACTAGTGCGGCTGGGAGATGTGGCCTGGTTTCCCCGCTGTTTCATTCTGTGACTCTAAGAGTCCATGACTCCTAGTCTGACGACAGGGCCCTGCCTCCGACCAGGCAACGTCTTGAGAACCTTCACCTTCACAAGTTGGGCTGAAGACCAGGTTTCCAGGTTCAACCCTGGGCGTGGAGACCAAGGTCACATTTTGGAACAGACTCACAAAAGCAGGTAAATTCAGACTTTGTTTCAATAATTTTTCAATTATTCTATCTAATGGAGCACACACTGATAATTGAACACCACCTGCCCAGTGTTGCAACCTGCGTTCTCTGTGCCTTCCGGCAGCGGTGATATAAAGCGGGTGTACTTTGCAGCAGCACAATGTTGCAGAGTAGGTAAATTATTAATAGATTCAATGATGTCAGGTACCTTGGAGACTGTTGCCTTAATGCTTTTTAATAGGAGCATATTTTATGGGTCATTTCTCACCAGTCCTGTTCCCTTATTTGGATGTAAAGTTACGGTAAAAGTACCTCCAACAATCGAGGACATTTATTCCGTGAAATAAATCTACCTTCTGACAAGG
The DNA here is from genome assembly GCF_028641065.1 of Leucoraja erinaceus. NCBI lineage: Eukaryota > Metazoa > Chordata > Chondrichthyes > Rajiformes > Rajidae > Leucoraja > Leucoraja erinaceus. The sequence goes on along the minus strand of NC_073386.1, from coordinate 6,333,121 downwards.
TAGCGGCAGTACTCTGTGAATGAAATCATTATCTATGTTTGAGTAAAGGCTTTGGCTCCTGCCCTGTTTCATACTGCATTTGCTGGAGTGGTCGATACTCCAGCAACGATGCAATGCACTTGGTTCACGACAGATGAACACCTGGGGTAAGATGCTTACCCCATGGAGTCATAGAGCCTTAAGGGCCTGTCCAACGAGCATGCGACTTCATGCGGCAAGCGCGACCTAACGTGGTCGCTTGAGCCGTACGGCCTCGCGGGGCCGGTCCCACTTCGATCGCCGGAGCCGTATGGAGTTGTGCGTAGCTGGTCCCGACATCGCGCGGGGCTCCGAAAAACCGACCGTGTTCAAAATTTCCGCGCAGCAACGGCCTGCCGGCCCGCAGCCGCCTCGACGCAGTATGCAGAGTCTCGACGCCGTACGTCACCGTCTTGACGCCGTACGTCACGCGTGAACTTCCCGCGTGAACTTCCCGCGTGAACTTCCCGCGGACTTCGCTGGAACTTCACGTCACTCACTCGCCCTCCGCATGCCCCCGCTTCCGGTTTGGTCTCGCTCGCCGCATGCAGGCGCATGCTAGTGGGACCGGCCCTGTACGGGGATCACTCGACCTCCGCGCGGCCCCCGCTTCCGGTTTGGTCGCGCTCGCCGCATGCAGGCCGCATGCTCGTGGGACAGGCCCTTTACAGTGTGGAAACAGGTCCTTCAGCCTAACTTACTCACACAACTTCCTCAACATGTCACATAGAAACATAGAAATTAGGTGCAGGGGTAGGCCTTCGAGCCAGCACCACCATTCAATATGATCATGGCTGATCAACCAAAATCAGTACCCCGTTCCTGCTTTCTCCCCATATCCCTTGATTCCGTTAGTCTAAAGAGCTACAGTGGCTTGCAAAAGTTTTCATACCCCTTGAACTTTTCCACATTTTGTCACGTTACAACCACAAACGTAAATGTCTTTTATTGGGATTTTATGTGATAGACCAACACAAAGTGGTGCATAATTGTGAAGTGGAAGGAAAATGATACATGGTTTTCAAATTTTTTTACAAGTAAAAAACTGAAAAGTGTGGCGTGCAAAAGTATTCAACCCCCCTGAGTCAATACTTTGTAGAACCACGGGTACACAAAATTGCTGGAGAAACTCAGCGGGTGCAGCAGCATCTATGGAGCGAAGAAAATAGGCGACGTTTCGGGCTGAAACCCTTCTTCAGACCCTTCTTTGTAGAACCACCTTTTGTTGCAATTTCAGCTGCAAGTCTTTTGGGGTATGTCTCTACCAGCTTTGCACATCTAGAGACTGAAATTTTTTCCCATTCTTTGCAAAATAGCTCAAGCTCAGTCAGATTGGATGGAGAGCGTCTGTGAACAGCAATTTTCAAGTCTTGCCAGAGATTCTCAATTGGATTTAGGTCTGGACTTTGACTGGGGCATTCTAACACATGAATATGCTTTGATCTAAACCATTCCATTGTAGCTTTGGCTGTATGTTTAGGGTCGTTGCCCTGCTGGAAGGTGAACCTCCGCCCCATTCTCAAGTCTTTTGCAGACTCGAACAGGTTTTCTTCCAAGATTGCCCTATATTTGGCTCCATCCATCTTCCCATCTGCCCCTGCTGAAGAAAAGCATCCCCACAGCATGATGCTGCCACCACCATGTTTCACAGTGGGGATGGTGTGTTCAGGGTGATGTGCAGTGTTAGTTTTCCGCCACACATAGCGTTTTGCATTTAGGCCAAAAACATCAATTTTGGTCTCATCTGACCAGAGCACCTTCCTCCACATGTTTGCTGTGTCCCCCACATGGCTTGTGGTAAACTGCAAACGGGACTTCTTATGGCTTTTTTTCAACAATGGCTTTCTTCTTGCCACTCTTCCATAAAGGCCCGATTTGTGGAGTGCACGACCAGTAGTTGTCCTGTGGACAGATTCTCCCGCCTGAGCTGTGGATCTCTGCAGCTCCTCCAGAGTTACCATGGGCCTCTTGGCTGCTTCTCTGATCAATGCTCTTCTTGCCCGGCCTGTCAATTTAGGTGGACGGCCATGTCTTGGTAGGTTTGCAGTTATGCCATACTCTTTCCATTATCGGATGATGGATTGAACAGTGCTCCGTGAGATGTTCAAAGCTTGGGATATTTTTTCATAACCTAACCCTGCTTTAAACTTCTCCACAACTTTATCCCTGACCTGCCTGGTGTGTTCCTTGGGCTTCATGATGCTGTTTGTTCACTAATGTTCTCTAACAAACCTCTGAGGCCTTCACAGAACAGCTGTATTTATACTGAGATTAGATTACACACGTGGACTCTCTATTTACTAATTAGGTGACTTCTGAAGGCAATTGGTTGCACTGGATTTTATTTAGGGGTATCAGAGTAAAGGGGGCTGAATACTTTTGCATGCCACACTTTTCAGTTTTTTATTTGTAAAAAAATTTGAAAACCATGTATCATTTACCATCCACTTCACAATGATGCGCCACTTTGTGTTGGTCTATCACATAAAATCCCAATAAAATACATTTATGTTTGTGGTTGTAACGTGACAAAATGTGGAAAAGTTCAAGGGGTATGAAAACTTTTGCAAGCCTCTGTAAATCTAACTCTCACTTGAAACCATCCAGTGAATTGGTCTCCGCTGCCTTCTGTGGCAGCGAATTCCACAGATTCACAACTCTCTGGGTGAAAAGGTTTTTCCTCATCTCAGTCCTAAATGGCCTATCCCTTATTCTTAAACTGTGACCCCTGGTTCTGGACTCCCCCAACATGAGGAACATTTTTCCTGTCAACGCTACACTAGTCCCACCTGCCTGTTTTGGGTCCATATTCCTCCAAACCTGTCCTATCCATGTACCTGTCTAACTGTTTCTTAAACGTTGGGATAGTCCCTGCCTCAACTACCTCCTCTGGCAGCTCGTTCCATACACCCACCACCCTTTGTGTGGCAAAGTTACCCCTCAGATTCCTATTAAATCTTTTCCCCTTCACCTTAAACCCATGTCCTCTGGTCCTTGATTCACCTACTCTGGGCAAGAGACTCTGTGAATCTACCCCTCATGATATTATTACACCACAGCTATAGTATCGATGTGAATCATAACTGTCCCGTTTCTTACAACCCAGCGGTATGAATATTGATTTCTCAAACCTCAAGATATTCTTGTATCCCCTCTCTCTCTGTCCCTCCCCCACCCTAGTTTCACTGTCGTCTTGCTGAGTGTCACTGTTTGTATCACTCATTCCCACCTTCCCCACAACCAACAATGGATCATTGTGGGCTCCACCTTTCCCTGATCATCGTCGCTGGCTTTGATTCATTTGTTCCATGTGCCTTTTCATTTCTCTCGTTTATCGTTCCCCTGACTCTCGGTCTGAAGAAGGGTCTCGACCCGAAACGTCACCTATTCCTTTTCTCCAGATATGTACGTATAAACTCCGTACAAACCAGGGGCGGAAATCCTGGGGGGGACAGGGGGGATACGTCCCCCTCCTGCTTTGAGAGGTGGGGGACAATCCCCCTCCATGTTTTGTAATCTGGACTTTATCAGCCGCTTTCTAAGGGCTGAATCGGCACGTTCACGGGGCCTTTCAGTGCCCGGCGCGGCTTAAAATCAAACCGATGTTGAAGCCCCCGCCGGCCGATGAAAGACCCCGCGAACGGGCCGATTCAAGCCCCACAATTCGGGGCGGACGAATCTGCTGTTGCTGGAGTTCAGAGTCGGTCACCAACCAGGTCAGCTCCAGATGTTACCGTCCACAGGGCCCACGGCCGAAGCCTCGCGTGTTTGGTCATGCGCGCGCGCGCGCCCGCCCACCAAGAAATTGTGTCCCCCACATGTTTTGATAGCGATTTCCGTGCCTGGAACAGCACCCAGAGTCAGGATAGAACCCGGGTCTCTGGTGCTGTGAGGCAACAACTCTCACCCTGAGCCGCCGTTTTGGAAGTTAGATCGCTATTCAAATAGGCAGGTTTTAATCATCAGGGAATTGAGAGGAGATGAAACCTGGGGCAGTTCAGATCAGCCATGATCATAGAATCAAACAGCATGGATTATGTGGTGTACATATGGAGGATTTCCGTCTTTGAAGAACATGTACATTTTTATAACAATTTAATAATTCCACGTCACTGCCTCTAATACTAGCTTTTAATTCCTGATTCATTCAATTGAATTTAAATTGCCCGGGTGATGAGGTGGGATTCAAGCTTGTGTATCTGCATCAATGTCCTTTGATGGAGGGTCCAGATTTCGTAATGGGGACCAGATGTTTGAATGGGGAAGCCTCATGAACGGTGTAAAACGAGAAGACCATTAACATAGTGCATCAAGGCTGCGACTGTAATCTTGTAGATGGACACTAAATGCTGGAGTAACTCAGCGGGACAGGCAGCATCTCTGGCGAGAAGGAATGGGTGACGTTTCGGGTTGACACCCTTCTTCAGACTGATGCCAGGGGAGTGGGCAGTACAGAGATGGAATGTAATCGGAGACCGTAAGGTTGGTAGGAGAACTGATACGGCACCTCCTCCAACCTCATCTACTGTATCCGCTGTGGACTCTTGTATATATCGGCGAGACCCAAGTGCAGGCTCGGCGATCGTTTCACTGAACACCTCCGCCAAGTCCGCCTTGACCTACCTAATCTCCCTGTTGCTCAGCACTTTAACTCCCCCTCCCATTCCCACACTGACCTTTCTTGTCCTGGGCCTCCTCCACTGTCAGAGTGAGGCCCAGCGCAAATTGGATGAACATCACCTCATGTTACCCTTGGGCAGCTTACACCCCGGCGGTATGAACATTGACTTCTCTAACTTCAAGTGACCCTTGCTTTCCCCCTTATTTATTTATTTATTTATTTATTTTATTAATACAACAGATCAAGTCATACACCAAACGAACTTACATCATATCGTGTCATTATAGTACAACATTACAATCGTTATTCACGATACTCTCAACCCCACGCGGTGACCAGCGCCCACGGAATACCTCCAAAGTCCCCGTGAACACCGCATGTTCCCTCTCCAGGGACACACGTGCACGGACGTAGGCCCGAAAGAGGGGCAGGCAGCCGACTCTTGCCTGACCATCCATCGCCTGCTGCCTGGACCCGCGTATGGCCATCTTGGCCAGGCCCAGGAGTAGACCGACAGGTAGGTCCCACCCTCCCACTTGGCTCTCCCCACACCCTGCCTTGTGTCCAAACACAAGAATCGTAGGACTAAAATGTAACCAGAACTTTAGGAACAACCCCTTCAGATGTTGATACAGGGGCAGTAGCCTCTCACACTCCATATAAATGTGGAACACGGTCTCTTCCTCGCCACAAAAAATACAGGCCCCTTGCTTTCCCTCTCTCTCTCTCGCTCTTTCTCCATCCCATCCTCCTTCCCAGTACTCCCACCAGTCTTACTGTCTCCGACTACATTTTATCTCTGTACCGCCCCGCTCCTCCCGACATCAGTCTGACGAAGGGCCTCCACCCGAAACGTCACCCGTTCCTTCTCTCCAGATACGCTGCCTGACCCGCCGAGTTACTCCAGCGTTTTGTGTCTATCTTCGGTTTAAACCAGCTTCTGCAGTTCCTTCCTGCACCCTGCACAACCGTTCCTGCTTCGTGGAGTCTGCATTATACAAAGGGAAGTGAACGGATGCCTCGGACTTTAATACCATTTACAGGATATGTTGGGGTTTAGGGAGACAACATTCTCAAATCCCCGAGGTAAGCAGAAGGCCATTAATGTAATTGATATCTATATAAAATGAGTTAAACCTGACATGATTAAAACAGGCAATACATTTCGGGAGATCATGTATTAACTTCTGTCTGAGTTCTGGTCTCCATTACAGCTCCCTTACAGCTGATATAATAAAAACACTACAGAAAGCAATTACTTTTTTACCCTCTTTCTTTATTCATCTGATATGTTTGTGATACTCTTGACAATATTAATTTTAATTACCATTTCATCTTGACAATAGCTAATGCATCTGACAGTACGATATCTCTGTAGACAAAAACTGCTAGAGTAACTCAGCAGGAGAGGCAGCATCTCGGGAGAGGGAATGGGTGACGTTTTGGGCCGAGATCCTTCTTCAGACCTTCAGACGTCTTCAGTCCTTGCAGAAGGACTTTAACTCCCCCTCCCATTCCCACACTGACCTTTCTGTCCTGGGCCTCCCCCACTGTCAGAGTGAGGCCCAGAGCAAATTGGAGGAACAGCACCTCATATTTCCCTTGGGCAGCTTACACCCCAGTGGTATGAACATTAACTTCTCTAACTTCAAGTAGCCCTTGGTTTCCCTCTCTCTCTTTCTCCATCCCCTCCCCCTTCCCAGTTCTCCCACCAGTCTTACTGTCTCCGACTACATTTTATCTCTGTACCGCCCACTCCTCCCGACGTCAGTCTGAAGAAGGGTCTCCACCCGAAACGTCACCTAATCCTTCTCTCCAGAGATGCTGCCTGTCCCGCTGAGTTACTCCGGCATTTTGTGTCTATGTTCGGTGTAAACCAGCATCTGCAGTTCCTTCCTACACAGCAGGATAACTCTGATGAGTTTTACTGCCATCAGTAATTATTCTAACTTATGACCACACACTCATAAGCCATTTAGAACAGAGATGAGGAAACACTTTTTCACACAGAGAGTTGTGAGTGTGCGGAATTCTCTGCCTCAGAGGGCGGCGGTGGCCAGTTCTCTGGATACTTTCAAGAGAGAGCTAGATAGGGCTCTTAAAAATAGCGGAGTCAGGGGATATGGGGAAAAGGCAGCAATGGGGTACTGATTGTGGATGATCAGCCATGATCACATTGAATAGCGCTGCTGGCTCGAAGGGCCGAATGGCCCACTCCTGCACCTATTGTTTATTGTGTAAGAGGAGAGCAGCTCACAATTCACCTCAACACTAAAGATGGCACAAATTGCTGGAGTAACTCAGCGGGTCAGGCAGCATCTCGGGAGAAAATAAATAAGTGACATTTCGGGTCAAAACCCTTCTGCAGACTGAGAGTCAGGGGGGAGGGAAGTTAGAGGTATGAAAATGAAAATCCCAGGAATAAATTATTTTTTTCCCCCACACAATATATGGGGCGGCACGGTGGTTCAGTGGCAGAAATCCAGGTTCAATCCCGACTACGGGTGCTGTCTGTACGGAGTTTGTATGTTCTCCCCGTGACCCAGTGAGTTTTCTCCAAGATCTTCGGTTTCCTCCCACACTCCAAAGACTTTGTATAAATATAACTTGGCCCCAGTGTGCGTGGGATAGTGTTAATATGCTGGGATCGCTGGTTGGTGCGGACTTGGTGGGCTGAAGGGCCTATTTCCGTGCTGTATCCGTGCTATTCCATCCAGCACGTTTCATCTCAACGCTAAGCTCCGTATAAATGAAGACCTGGTCTATTTCACTCTATCTCGTTCAGATGTAGCAAACTGAGTTCACTTGCGCACAAAGGATAAAAAAAGACCTCATTCAACATAATGGCTGGCACAATGAACGAGGAGCATCATCTCTGAAGAAAATGGATTGGGGACAGGTTTGCTGAGAAGTAAATGGATGTAAACACAGCACAAAGCTGAGGTAGAAAGCGAGATGTCGTTAAAAAGGGAGTTTCGGGCTACGTTTTCTCCATCAAAGTGCACTGATGTGCCGAGATTGTTCACCCTCCCATTACGTTATTGATTTAAGGGCCCTGCACGATGTTCCATTGAGAGCAAAATAAAACGCTCTTTGTTGCACCAGCGCAGTTATTCGGGCATTGCCGGGCGGATAGTAAGCTGAGAAAGAACGAATAAAGGTGGCCAACTGATTAGAATTGGACTCCTGGTGGGGGATGAGATGGAAGGGAATAAACAAAGTGGCTAAATGGCATGGAAACCCGCACCAAGATACAGGGAGATCATTTTAGGTGTAAAACGATTTTTTTTTTTTAAAGACAAAATTGTTTTGGATGGATGTAAAAGCAAAAGACTTGGGATAGAGATACACATCGAAGCTCATTTTTAGAAATGTTCAGAGGTTCAAATGTCGAACCTTTTCACACAAAGGGTGGTGGGTGTATGGAACGAGCTGCCAGAGGAGGCAGTTGGGCTGGGATTATCCCAACGTTTAAGAAACTGTTAGACAGGTACATGGATAGGACAGGTTTGGCGGGATATGGACCAAACGCGGGCAGGTGGGACTAGTGCAGCTGGGACATGTTGGCCGGTGTGGGTGAGGTTGGGTTGAAGGGCCTGTTTCCACACTGTATCACTCTATGACTCTATGCCTGAGAAATCTGACCAGCTGACTCAGGAGCTCTTTATTCTCTGCATATCTTTGGCATGTTAGTCACTACGCAATTCCTTTTAGAGTCTTCAAGCTTTAGACTTCAGACTTTAGAGATACAGCGCGGAAACATGCCCTTCGGCCCATCGAGTTCGTGCCCACCAGCGATCGCGCCATCCACCTTTGCTACCCGATATACTGGGGACAATTTTTTTTTATCGAAGCCAATTAAAATACGAACCTGAACGCCTTTGGAGTATGGGAGGAAACCGGAGCGCGCGGAAGAAAACCCACCCAGTGACAGGGAGAACGTAGAGACTCCGTACTGATGGCACCCGTAGTCGGGATCAAACCCGGGTCTCTGGCGCTGTAAGGCAGCAACTCTACCGCTGCGCCACCGTGCCACCCCCAAGCTTCTCACATAGTAAATGACAGACACGAAACACATTAGGCAAAGGACACAAAGAACTGCGGATGCTGGAATCTTGAACCAAAAACCCAGAGTGCTGGTATAAGTCAGCGGGTCAGGCAGCATCTCGGGAGAATATGGCTATGCAGCATTTCCGGTCAGGTCCCTTCTTTCTCATCCACTCTCTACACACTCAGGGCCCTTCTTCAGACTAACAATATGTAACAATGTTGTGGCGTTGCAGTAGAGTTGCTGCCTTACAGCGCCAGTGACCCGGGTTCAACCCTGACTACGGGTGCTGTCTGTACGGAGTTTGCACGTTCTCCACGTGACCTGCGTGGGTTTTCTCTGAGATCTTCAGTTGCTTCCCACACTCCACAGACTTGCAGGCTTGTAATTTAAGTGGCTTGGTAAAATTGCAAATTGCCCCTAGAGTGCAGTGCGTAGGATAGTGTTAATGTGCTGGGATCGCTGGTCGGTGCGGACTCGGTGGGCCGAAGGGCCTGTTTCCGCACTGTATCTCTACACTAAAATTAAAATAAAATATATTGTTGCACAATGTACTTTGTTATTTGTCAAATACGGTTGCAAAAGCCAAGAGCTGACACCCAGTACTTTGGTTCATATTATGTTAGATGTATTAACAGATTAAGAAATGAACTATAAAGGTAACTTTGTTTAAAGTTGAAAATACACTCAATTAATTATTTCAAGCTTTCTTATTTGGATACAGTGTCAGGCTGTTATTCATAGACTACAGCTCGGCGTTTAACACCATCATCCCCTCCAAGCTGGTTACCAAGCTCTCAGATCTGGGTCTCTGCGCATCCCTCTGCAATTGGATCCTCGACTTCTTGATCCACAGACCACAGTCTGTCCGTATTGGTGGAAATGTGTCAACCTCGATACCAATCAGCACGGGAGCACCTCAAGGCTGCGTGCTCAGCCCCCTGCTATACTCACTCTATACTCATGACTGCGTAGCCGGACATAGTGCGAACTCCATCATCAAGTTCGCCGACGACACCACTGTTGTGGGACGTATCACTGATGGGGATGAGTCAGAGTATAGAAGTGAGATCGACCGATTGACCAAATGGTGCCAGCACAATAACCTGGCTCTCAACACCAGCCAAACCAAGGAACTGATTGTGGACGTTGGAACAATCCCGTTTATATCAACGGGAACGATGGTGGAAAGGATCAAGAACTTCAAATTCCTGGGCGTGCATATTTCCGAAGATCTTTCCTGGTCCCAGTACACTGATCATGAAGAAGGCACACCAGCTTCCTCTACTTCCTGAGAAGAGTACGGAGAGTCGGTATGTCAAAGAGGACGCTCTCGAACATCTACAAGTGCACAGTAGAGAGCACGCTGGCCGGTTGCATCGTGGCTTAGTTCGGTAACTTGAACGTCCAGGAGCGGAAAAGAATGCAGAAAGTTGTGACCACTGCCCAGTCCATCATCGGCTCTGACCTCCCCACCATCGAAGGGATCTATCGCAGTTGCTGTGTCAACAAGGCTGCCGACATCATCAAACACCCACACCATCCTGGCCACACACTCATCTCCCCACTGCCATCAGGAGGAAGGTACAGGAGCTTGAAATCTGGAACATCCAGGTTCAGGAAGAGCAACTTTCCCACAGCCATCAGGCTATTAAACACAACTTCAAACGAGCTCTGAACAAAAACAGCCTATTGCACTTTATCTGTTTATCCATTGTGTATATATATTGGTCTATGGTCTATAGACACACTGATCTTTTATCTCCTGTTCTGTATTATGTTTACATATTCTGATGTGCTGCAGCAAGCAAGAATTTCATTGTCCTATCTGGGACACATGACAATAAAAGTCTTGACTCTCTTGACTCTTAACTAATAAACTTCTCCGTGGATTGTCACCTTGTCATGGTGGAGAAGCTTGTGTGGACCTGAGATCCTGAGAGCGATGCCGTCTGGAGCTATGCTCCTGGTAGGGCCACCCATGGCGGTAAGGTCGAGGGGGAGGTCTCTGACAAAGAGCAATCCAACCAAGACCTCAACGGTGGAACAGGCGGAGGACGATGGCTGACCTTGGTGGAGCGTCACAACGGCTGGGAAGGCGGATGGATGAAGGCTGCAGCAGAAAAGGGGTCTCCGGTCGTCTTGGACTCCATGCCACTGGATCCTGACCCAGATCTGTCAAGGACCGTGGGGTGGCTGTCTGTGCGCCAGTCTCCCCACGTTAAACAAAGTCACGCACAGGCGTCCTCCATATAGGGAATAGCACCCTGGAGACACCCATGGTCAGCCATAACCGAAGGTTGCCTAAGAAGAAGATGGTAATATCTATTGCCCACTGTTAGTTGGTGTGAAGTAGTCTGAGACAATCGCTTAGAGTCCAGGAGTCATAAAGTTCAGGCTTCTTCCTCTTTTATTCTCCCGCGGTCGGGGTGGTCGAAGCTCCTGCATCGGGGCGGGGAAAGCTCCCGTGTTGGGACGATCAAAGCCCCTGTGGCTTGGCGTTCCCGAATCTCCGCCGAGGTAAGGGATTAGAAAAAGTTTCCCCCAACTACCCACCCAACACACCCTCCATATAAAATAAGCTAAAGAACACTAAAACATACAATGAAGGAAGGGACAGACAGACTGTTGGCGAGGCGGCCATTGCTGGTGCCACCTGGTGAACCCTGATAGTCTGTAACTGTAAGGCACAATGTGAAGAACTTTCTACATGTGTGGAAAGACGTCTCACGATGGATAATGCTCAATGTAAGTAACTATCAGCCACTGTTGTATTAAAACGTGAAGATCTCCAAGCCAATTAGTCCGAAGGAGGGTCCCGTCCAGAAACATCACCTACCCATGTCCTCAACAGCACCTTATATTTTGCTTGGGCAGATTACAAATTATGAACGTTGATTTGTCTAATTGCAAGTAACCCCTGCATTCGCTCTCATCCCCTCCCTCCCCAAACTTCTTCCCCCCTCCCTATCCCCTACCAGTTCCACTGGTCAAGGAGGACTCTCTCTAACTTCTACAGGTGCACAGTAGAGAGCATGCTGACCGGTTGCATCGTGGCTTGGTTCGGCAACTTGAGTGCCCTGAAGAGGAAAAGACTACAAAAAGTAGTAAACACTGTCCAGTCCATCATCGGCTCTGACCTTCCTTCCATCGAGGGGATCTATCGCAGTCGCTGCCTCAAAAAGGTTGGCAGCATCATCAAGGACCCACACCATCCTGGCCACACACTCATCTCCTTGCTACCTTCAGGTAGAAGGTACAGGAGCCTGAAGACTGCAACAACGAGGTTCAGCAATAGCTACTTCCCCACAGCCATCGGGCTATTAAACCTGGCTTGGACAAAACTCTGAACATTAATAGCCCATAATCTGTTATTTGCACTTTATCAGTTTATTTATTCATGTGTGTATATATTTATATAATGGTATATGGACACACTGATCTGTTTTGTAGTCAATGCCTACTATGTTCTGTTGTGCTGAAGCAAAGCAAGAATTGCATTGTCCTATCAGGGACACATGACAATAAACTCACTTGAACTCACTTGAACTTGAACTTGAACTTTGTATCCCTCTTGTTATCACACCGTCCCCAGCCAACAAAGGACCATTATGAACTCCACCCTTTCTGAGGCCATCTGTTGCTGGCACTGATTTGTTCAGGCCTTTTCTCCAGTATATTTCTCTCTCCCCCCCCCCCCCCCCCCCCCCCCCCCCCCACCTTTACTCTAAGTCTGAAGAAGGGTCTTGACCCGAAACATCACCCATTCCTTCTCTCCAGAGATGCTGCCTGTCCCGCTGAGTTGCTCCAGCATTTCGTGTCTATCTTCAGTGCAAACCAGCATCTGCAGTTCCCTCCCCCATTGAAACGCGAATCGGCCCTGAACCCTATTAATTCCTTAACATTGTCCACAGTTGAAATAATTTCACCCAGAGTGCTCAGCGTGTGGCAAGATCTTACCGAATGAGAGAGAAGATGACACAAAAGCGTCTTTTTTTTTTCACGTTAGAAACTATTAAACTTCTCATATTATGGATCATTTGCATCTAATTGAGATGCTGCCGGTTAAGTTTCTCGTTATCTGCTGGCCTTAATTTTCAGATGAAAAAATGGAAATGAGATATTGTCTGTGATTTATTGTAGAGCGCTCAGTGAATTGTGGCAATCACACCAGGTTCCTTCTACCGCTTGCTGTCAAATACGATTCAAACTTAATATTGGTAATTTGTTCAATTCAAATACGACTTAGCTGTGGTGATATTGTGGTTACTGCACTGGGGCAGGAATATAGAGGCCCAGACAAATGATCTAGTGACTGAATTTCAAATCCCACCACAACCACGTGGATGTTTAAATTCAATAGTTCAAATAATAATGTTGTTTGTATTGGCGGCGAAGTGGCGCAGCTGTGTCACAGCGCCGGAGACCCAGGTCTGATCCTGACTGTGTACGCAGTTTGCATGCTATCCCTGTGACCCAGTGAGTTTCTTCCGGGTGCTGTCAGTACGGAGTTTGTACATTCTCCCCGTGACCTGCGTGGGTTTTCTCCGGTTTCCGCCTACACGCCAAAGACGTATAGGTTTGTAGGCCTAGTATAAATGTAAAATTATCCCAAGTGTGTGTGTGGGGGGGGGGGGGGAGGTAGTGTTAATGTGCGGGGATCGCTGGTCGGCACGGGTTCGGTGGGCCGAAGGGCCTGTTTCCGCGCTGTATCTCTAAACTAAACTAAACTAAAGCAGGAATATTTTGCAGTGAAGTAGTGAATGCAGAAATGAGGAACTGAAGGTTGCCGGCTTACATAAAAGGACTAATCAGATGGATTAGATATCTGGAATGCTGGCACGTTGAATGATCCAGGGACTTGGCTTGGACCAAGACTGTTGTTTAAAATGTACTCTGTGTAGATCAGTTCCTGATCTACAAGTCGCCCTCATTCCTAAACCCTGCCCCTGGCTGCTTAGACAGGTACCATCTCTTTCCTAGTATATCGCTAGAGATGTGTATCAGACTGGGTTCACGCTAAGTGCAAAGAGCAGGGCAGCTCGATATAAAGGAAGCTTTGGACGTATCATCGGGACACCCCACAGCACTTTACATCAAGATTGCAGCACTGATTATAGACTGCAGCACAGCATATCTGAAGACTGTATCTGCGCTCATCACAGAAAAACACCTACTATTGCCTTAGCAGAAGGTAGACGCAAAATGCTGGAGTAAAGGGCCTGTCCCACTTGGGTGTCATTTGCGTGTCATTTACGCGACAGGCAGCTAGTGACAGTCGCGTTAATCGTCTAGCAGTACGACAGTCGCGCCCAAAACGCACTTGAGGGCCCTGCTTCTTTTGGGAGCCATTTGTGATGTCGTTCGTACTTAGTCTGATCTCCGTGGCAAGGATTTTCCCAGTGCAAATCAAAGATACTATGGTGAAAATTTTTCAAAACTACTCGCGCTTTATACGCGGGTGGTCACGTGGTGCGGTGCTCAGATGACGCGCAAATGGCGAGCCGACAGCGTACGGGCGGCGCATGGTTACGGACATTGACGCATGGCGGCGCATAATAAATGAGCACAGGCAATGTTTGTGCGTCACCGTGCGTAACCATGCGTCACCACGCGCTACACGTACACCGTCAGTACAGCAGCGTACGCCATCAGTACGTCATCGTGCGCAAGGGATACGTCACGCAGGTGGCGTGCGAGGATTTACCGCGCGTCACTGCATGCGCCATCACGCCATGACCGCCCCACAATGCGCCAACCAATTTTTAAGATGTCGCTTAAATGACGCGCAAATGACGTGCAAATGACGCCAAAGTGGGACGGCCCTTAACTCAGCGGGCCAGGCAGCATCTCTGGAGAGAAGGAATGGGTGATGTTTCGAGTCGAGACCCTTCATTGCCTCAGTACGGGAACCATCAGACAGGGTTAGAGATTCAGATTCAGATTCAATTTTAATTGTCATTGTCAGTGTACAGTACAGAGACAACGAAATGCATTTAGCATCTCCCTGGAAGCAAACGATTTGAATAAATAATAATAAGTGTCCGGGTGGGGGGGTGGTGATTGGCAGTCACCGAGGTACGTTGTTTAGTAGAGTGACAGCCGCTGGAAAGAAGCTGTTCCTCGACCTGCTGGTTCGGCAACGGAGAGACCTGTAGCGCCTCCCGGATGGTAGGAGGGTAAACAGTCCATGGTTGGGGTGAGAGCAGTCCTTGGCGATGCTGAGCGCCCTCCGCAGACAGCGCTTGCTTTGGACAGACTCAATGGAGGGGAGCGAGGAACCGGTGATGCGTTGGGCAATTTTCACCACCCTCTGCAATGCCTTCCGGTCGGAGACAGAGCAGTTGCCATACCATACTGTGATGCAGTTGGTAAGGATGCTCTCGATGGTGCAGCGGTAGAAGTTCACCAGGATCTGAGGAGGCAGATGGACCTTCTTCAGTCTCCTCAGGAAGAAGAGACGCTGATGAGCCTAGAGAAGGGGTAACATCTGCCTCAGAACCTTTAAGGGCCTGGCCCTCTTGGCAAATCAACACTACTGGGGCATTGTACTATAACTTAAGGTGCTGCACAAATGCAATTATTGCTATTGATGCTATCTGACCAACAGTTACAATGACTACTTTACCCTGTTAAAAGCCTTTTGAGGACAGAAATGAGTTTTCCCCTTTTGAATGCACCTTTGTAAACCAATTTTTCTAAACCTTAGAGACAGATCACGACACATGCTATTTCCACACTGTTTGAATATTGAAATGGCATGCGGGGCACACCACTGGATAAGTTGGAATTAGCATATAGATATGATGTCCTTCTGCACAAATAGCAAAAATTAGACATAATGATTTTGATTGCACAATGAAACTGAAATATAATTCTTCGGAAATAACTTCATAAATGAAAAAAGATCAGGAGCAAAATAGCCTAACAAGTTTATATTGAATTTGTGTTATAGGCTGAGGCGACAGAGTGACTCTATAATCATTTAATCCCTTGAATGTTTAAAATCAGAACCCGCAAATATGATTGAGAAATGAGGAATGAGCCATTCACTCCTTGATGCTCTGCAGCCTGCTTACATCTTACTGTATGTTTTTCATTCATTCAGAGATTGCAGACTTCAGAGGTTATGCTAGTATTTATCGACCATTTCTGATTGAAGAGGTGAGCGTGATTGTCCTGGACTTCGAGGGCTCAGCCCATCACTGAGTGTGGTAACAACATACCTGGTACAACCCACCTCAAGGAGCATCTGCAGAAATGATTGGGAGTGTTAGCTTTCAAAAGATAAGAAGGCATTGGCTCCTCTAACATCAACTTCACACAAAGGGCGGTGGGTGTACGGAACGAGCTGCCAGAGGAGGCAGCTGAGGCTGGGACTATCCCGTCGTTTAAGAAACAGTTACTGTAGACAGGCACTTGGATAGGACAGGTTTGGAGGGATATGGACCAAGCGCAGGCAAGTGGGACTGGAGTAGCTGGGACATTGGTGGCTGGTGTAGGCAAGTTGGGCCGAAGGGCCTGTTTCCACACTGTATCACTCTATGACTCTAAGTAACCCTTGCTTTCCCTCACTCTCCACCCCCTCTCCCTTCCCAGTTCTCCGACCAGTCTTAATGTCTCCGACTAAATCTTATCTCTGGTTTGTTTTTACCTTCTCCCAACTAACAATGAAGGCAGATAAATCCCCAGGGCCCGATAGTCTGCATTCCAGAGTACTCAAGGAGGTCGCCCTAGAAATCGTGGGTGCATTGGTGATCATTTTCCAATGTTCACTCAACGCTGGGTCAGTTCCTGTGGACTGGAAGGTAGCTAATGTAACTCTACTCTTTAAGAAAGGAGGGAGACAGAAAACAGGGAGTTATAGACCAGTTAGCCATACGTCGGGAGTGGGGAAGATGCATGGGTCAATTATTAAAGATGTAATAGCTAAAGGAATCAAGGGATGTGGGGAAAAAGCAGGAACGGGGCACTGATTTTAGATGTTCAGCTATTATCATATTGAATGGCGGTGCTGGCTCGAAGGTCTAAATGGCCAATTCCTGCACCTATTTTTCTGTTTCTATGTTTCTAATTATCTATTCTACATTTTCCTTGTTCTCCATTCTCTTTTTCCTGTTTTCACACCTTACACTTCCTCATTCATGTATCTCCCACTCTCCTGACATCTGTCTGAAGAAGGGTCTCGACCCGAAACGTTGCCCATTCTTTCTCCCCAGAGATGCAGCCTGTCCCGCTGAGTTGCTCCAGAATTTTGTGTCTATCTATGATTTCAGCCTAGTTTAAATTAGATTAGAGATACAGCGCGGAAACGGGCCCTTCTGCCCACCGAGTCCGCGCCAGGCCAGCCATCCCCAACACATTAACGCTATCCTACACACACTAGTTTACACTTGTACCAAGCCAAATAACTTATGAACCTGCACGCCTTTGTGGGAGGAAACCGAAGATCTCGGAGAAAAACCACGTGGTCACGGGGAGAAGGTACAAACTTGTTGGAAGCCAAGTTTCCAAGGTATTTCGGATGATAGACACAGGGTGCTGGATTAACTCTGCGGGTCAGGCGGCATCTGTGGAGAATTAGGACGGGTGGCATTTCGTGTCGGATCCCTTCTTCCGACTGAAAGTCGAGGTGAGGGAACTGGGGGCAGGAAAAGGCCAGAACAAAGCAGGGCCGGCCGCAGATGAAGGAAGGGTGGAGCCCACAATGGCCCATTGTTGGCTGGGGAAGAGGTGATAACGAAGGATGCGAACAGTGGAACTAGTAGGATGCCTGGGGTGGTGGAGGTGGAGAAGGAGGGGAGAGAGAGGGACTGGTTGTTTGAAAGTAGAGAAATCAATATTCATACCATTGGGTTGTAAGCTGGCCAAGCGAAATATCAGGTATGCTTGAACAGTCAAGTTGTTGAGTATAATTCAGAAAGTCATAATGCAGCTTTAGAGGACTTTGGTTGCATGTATTTTTGGTCGCCCCTGCACATGAAGGACTTTAGACACATGGAGGCTTTGGAAAGGTTGCAGAGGAGGTTTGCCAGAACGATGCCTGGATTAGAGGGTAGTAGCTACAAGGAGAGATTGGACAGACTAGGTATGTATGAAGGAACTGCGGAGGCTGGTTTATACCGTTGATACCCCAGGGGCCACAGTATAAGAATAAGGGGTAAGTCATTTAGAACGGAGATGAGGAAACACTTTTTCACACAGAGAGTTGTGAATCTGTGGAATTCTCTGCCTCAGAGGGCGGTGCAGGCAGGTTCTCTGGACACTTTCAAGAGAGAGCTAGATTGGGCTCTTAAAGATAGCGGAGTCAGGGGATATGGGGAGAAGGCAGGTGTGGGGTACTGATTGTGGATGATCAGCAATGATCACATTGAATGGCGGTGCTGGCTCGAAGGGCCGAATGACCCACTCCTGCACCTGTTGTCTGTTGATAGACACAAAATGTTGGAGTACTACTCAGCAGGTCAGGCAGCATCTCTGGAGAAAGGGATTACGTGACGTTTTGGGTCGAGACCTTGCTTCAGACTGAGAGTAACTCCCGTTGGATAGAGGAGGAGAACCTCCAGGAGTAATACAGAAGCAATCCATAAATGTGTCCTGAATGACTTGATTGAGGTATAGCCTGAATTTTATTCATGCATTATTTTTAACTGCAGGCTCTGTACAGAGCTTGGCTCAAGTTTGTGGACTAACAACTGTGGTCTGATGCCTAATGGCATTAAACTCAAAAAAATGATCAGTTATGATTCGGCCACCACATGTTTACCCAGGGTTAATAGAAACATTGAAACATAGAAAACAGGTGCAGGAGGAGGCCATTCGGCCCTTCGAGCCGGCACCGCCATTCAATGTGATCATGGCTGATCATCAACAATCAGTTAAGGAAAGGTTGAAACCCAACTGATGAATAAATCGCCACAAATATAATTTTTATATTTCACTATTGTTAATACATTTCATCTACAATGAAATGTAGGGCAGCACGGTGGCGTGGCGGTGGAGCCAGAGACCCCGGTTCGATCCTGACTACGGGCGCTGTCTGTACGGAGTTTGCACGTTCTCCCCGTCACCTGCGTGGGTTTTCTCCAAGATCTTCAGTTTCCTCCCACACTCCAAAGGCATACAGGTTTGTAGGTCAACTGGCTTGGTGTAATTGCAAATTGTCCCCAGTGTGTGCAAGATGGCGCTAGTGTGCGGGGATCGCTGGTCGGCGCGGACTCGGTGGGCCGAAGGTCTTGTAGATTAATTGGCTTGGTATAAATGTAAAATTGGCTCCAGTGTGTGTGTGTGGGATGGTTTTAGTGCGCGGGGATCGCTGGTCAGTGCGGACTCAGTGAGCGCTGTATCTCTAACCTGAACTAAACTAAAATGAACTAAACCACAAGAACAATCTATATGTTTAGATCAACACAAAGCGCTGGAGTTAGTCAGCGGGTCAGGCGGCATGTTTGGAGAAAAGGGATGGGTGACATTTCGGGTTGGGACCCTTCTCGCTGTATCTTGATCTAAACCTCCAAATGCTAATCTTGTGTAAAATGAACTGGAGGAACCAGCAAGAAGCAATCTATGATGGATAACGTTTCAGGTAGATACCACCATTAGACTTTTGTGTCCTGACCACACATCGCGCTCCAAATCCTCCACAGTGCTGCCTGACCAGCTGAGTTTTTGAGGCGTTTAGGCCCATCGTCCGTGCCGACCAGCTATCCTCACGTACACTAGCACTATCCTACACACTCAAGGGACAATTTACAATTTTACCAAAGCCAATTAACCTACAAACCTGTACGTCTTTGGAGTGTGGGAGGAAACCGGAGCTCCCGGAGAAAACCCACGCAGGTCACGGGGAGAACATACAATCTCCGTACAGATAGTGCCCATAGTCAGGATTGAACCCAAGTCTCTGGCGCTGTAAGGCAGCAACTCTACCGCTGCGCCACTGTGCCGCTAAACCCTTCACATTCCACTATATATCCTGTAGGAGTTATAGAGTAATTCAGTATGGAAACATGCCCTTTGCCCCAACTTGCCCACGCCACCTAAGATGCCCCATCCAGGCTCGTCCTACCAGCCCCATGCTTGGCTAATATCCCATTGAAATGTTCCCATCTGTGTATCTGTCCAAGTGTGATAATGAAGCAAGCAGCCTTCGCATGGAAGAAACTGCAGACGTTGGAATCTGGGGCAAAAAGGAGAACAGCTGGAGGAACTCATTGGGTCAGGCAGCATCTGTGGAGGGAAATGAAAGTCACCTTCTCATATGGCATGGTGGCCCAGCGGTAGAGTAGCTGCCTTGCACCGCCAGAGACCCGGGTTCGATCCTGACTATGGGCGCTGTCTGTACGGAATTTGTACGTTCTCCCTGTTACTGCGTGGGTTTTCTCCGGATGCTCCAGTTACCTTCCACACCCCAAAGACGTACAAGTTTGTAGGTTAATTGGCTTTGGCAAAACTGTACATTTTCCCTAGTGTGTGTAGGATTGTGTTAGTGTGCAGGGATCGCTGGTCAGCGCGGATCTCCAAACTAAACTAAACCAAATCAAACCAAAGGAAGGGATATTTATGGAAGGGGATGGAGGGCAGGATAGTGGGAGATAATGGGTTCACACTCTGGCGGGACACAGGGACATGAGGGGGGAAGGAGAGGGGTCATTGTTACCATATATTGGAAAATTCTCTAATAATAATATATTTTATTGTCAGTGCACATCAGTGCAACGAGATTTAGTAATACCACTATGTTCATACCGTTGCGTGCAAGTGGAATATGATAGATGATAGACAATAGGTGCAGGAGGAGGCCATTCGGCCCTACGAGCCAGCACCGCCATTCAATGTGATCATGGCTGATCATCCCCAATTAGTACCCCGTTCCTGCCTTCTCCCCGTATCCCCTAACTCCGCTATCTTTAAGAGGTGCTTTAGATGCAGTGTGGAAACAGGCCCTTTGGCCCATTGAGTCCGAGCCAACCAGTGATCACACTGTGCACTGACCAACACACACTAGGGCCAATTTTACAACTTACTCAAGCCAATTAACCTGCAAACATGTACGTGTAGGAAGAAACCTTGTCTTTCTGCCCCAAGCCAAGAGACAAGAGACATTTAGTGTCACATGCAGCAATTGGTACAGTGAAACTTGGGGTCACCATACAGCCATACCAACAGGTGCTGTTCCTCCAATGTGCGGGCGGCCTTACTCTGGCAACGGAGAGAGCCGGAGACTTTGCTAAGTTGATACTGCTTAGAATCAGAAGCAGTCTGCCTATTTCAGGCGGAAAAACAGCTGCACTTATAGACTGGTTCACACCTCGTTAACGTGGATGAGATGTAAGAACAAACAGAAGGAAGTATAGAAGTAAATAAGGCCTCGTTAATGTGCAATTACTTTTTGCATGCTTAAGCCCCTCTAATCGCCTCTAAGCAGTGTGAGGTTACAGTCTGAGCTAACACTGCCTGCAGAGGCTTATTATTACAAGTTTTAATGAAACGGCAAGTCAAAGCATCACTGGAATTAACCAGGTAGCTATTGGTAGCTGTGTACATGAAACTGAACTTTCATCCGCAGTTTCCTTTCCTGGACTCCCACCTTCCTCCTCCCCCACACCACTCCCCTCCTGGACACCCCCTCCGCCCTCCCCCCCTCCCCCCCGCTCCTCCGCCTGGTTTCAGAATCCATAAGGGGCGCCGGTATTAGAGTTGCTGCCTACAGAGTTTTTGTGGCAGCAAACGCCTCCAGAGTGTGCGGAGTTTGCACGTTCTCCCTGTAACCCGCGTGGGTTTTCTCCGGGTGCTCCGGGTTTCCTCCCACACTCCAAAGACGTGCGGGTTTGTAGGCTAATTGGCCCCTGTAAATTGCCCCCAGGGTGTGGGATGAGAAAACTGGTATAACGTAGAACTTGGTCAGCACAAACTTGGTGGGATGTTCCCATGTTGTATCTCCAAAACGAACAACTAAAACGAAAGTCACGTCAAACTTGTCTCACACCTTCTGCTCTTATCTTTGGACTTTGTTCCAACCACCAGCCCAACAAACCCCCCCCCCCCCCCCCCCCCGCCTGTGTGCATCTATTACCTGCCATGCGCCAGAAATTTGGGTTCGATCCTGACTACGGGCGCTTGTCTGTACAGAGTTTGCACGTTCTCCCCGTGACCTGCGTGGGTTTTCTCCGAGATCTTCGGTTTCCTCCCACACTCCAAAGACGTGCAGGTTTGAGGGTTAATTGGCTTTGGTGTAAATGCATAAATTGTCCGTAGTGAGTGTAGGATAGTGTGCGGGGATCGCTGGTCGGCATGGACCCGGTGGGCCGAAGGGCCTGTTTCCGAGCTGTATCTCGAAACTAAACTAAACTAAAATGACTGTGAATCATCAGTTTTATTGTGACACTGTGGCTCAATAATCTTCACCATTATCTTTATCACCAATTCTTTTCAGAGAGATTTCATTAACATTCATGAGTACGGTTATAGGTTGAAGGCTTATTAAGATGATTCTTAATGATTTGACAAACTGCCACGGCGCATAATTTATTGAGTTACTCTGTCAACCTCTTAAGGTAGTGGGCTGTTAGTTAATAGAATGAGGGGGGACCTCATTGAAACATACCGAATAGTGAATGGCTTGGATGTGGAGTGGATGTTTCCACTGGTGGGAGAGTCTAGGACTAGAGGTCATAGCCTCAGAATTAAAGGACGTTTCTTTAGGAAGGAGATAAGAAGGGATTTCTTTAGTCGGATGATGGTGAATCTGTTGAATACTGCCACAGAAGGCTGTGGAGGCTGTCAATGGTTAGTTTCAAAGCAGAGACAGATAGATTCTTGATTAGTCAGGGGTTATGAGATGAAGGCAGGAGAGGGAGAGGTAGATCAGCCATAAATGAATGGACTTCCACAATTCATAGCGGCTCCCACGAGTAAAAAGTAACCATTTATTTCACCACAAGTATTTTTTTACTCATGGACATTTTTCACAGTGTTGGAAAAACATCACGAGTTAGTTCAAGTTCAAGTTCAAGTTCAAGTTCAAGTGAGTTTATTGTCATGTGTCCCTGTATAGGACAATGAAATTCTTGCTTTGCTTCAGCACAACAGAACATAGTAGGCATTTACTACAAAACAGATCAGTGTGTCCATATACCATAATATAAATATAAACACACATGAATAAATAAACTGATAAAGAAAATGGGTTATTAATAATCAGAGTTTTGTCCGAGCCAGGTTTAATAGCCTGATGGCTGTGGGGAAGTAGCTATTCCTGAACCTGGTTGTTGCAGTCTTCAGGCTCCTGTACCTTCTACCTGAAGGTAGCAGGGAGATGAGTGTGTGGCCAGGATGGTGTGGGTCTTTGATGATACTGCCAGCCTTTTTGAGGCAGCGACTGCGATAAATCCCCTCGATGGAAGGAAGGTCAGAGCCGATGATGGACTGGGCAGTGTTTACTACTTTTAGTAGTCTTTTCCTCTCCAGGGCGCTCAAATTGCCGAACCAAGCCTGGATTTCCCGAGTACCTACCGTTAGCTTTACGAGCCGCTACGAGACATCCTACGGACCAGCTACGGACATTCTCCGAGTTCGAATCAGGGGAAAACCCGGGAGACCTCTTGAATTACCTCGTACAGTGGGACAGGCCCTTAAGATTTTTGACCTTTAATCGGACTTTACTAGACTTTATTTTGCACTAAACATTATTCCCTTAATCCTGTATCTGTACACTGTGGACGGCTTGATTGTATATATGTATATATAGTCTTTCCGCTGACTCGATAGCAGGCAGCAAAATAAGCTTTTCACTGTACCTCAGTACACATGACGATACACTAAACAAAACTCTGCTATAAATAATACCCACTGGTTTGGCTTCCACAGCCGTCGATGGCAATGAATTCCACTGATTCACCACCCTCAGACGGTACAAGCACCTGAAGGAGACGTTCGAGGTACCATGATGTGAATGTTAAGTCTACGGGATTTAAACCCTATCTCCTGATCTGAAGATCAGGTAACATAAAAACATAGAAACATAGAAAATAGGTGCAGGAGTAGGCCATACGGCCCTTCGAGCCTGCACCACCATTCAATATGATCATGGCTGATCATCCAAAATCAGTTCTCCCACTAGTCTTACTGTCTCCGACTACATTCTATCTTTGTCCCGCCCACTCCCCTGACATCAATCTGAAGAAGGGTCTCGACCTGAAACATCGCCCATTCCTTCTCTCCAGAGATGCTGCCTGTCCCGCTGAGTTACTCCAGCATTTTGTGTCCAGATCCAAAATCAGTACCCTTTTTTCCTGCTTTCTCCCCATATCCCTTGATTCCATTAGCCCTAAGAGCTAAATCTAACTCTCTCTTGAAGACATCCAGTGAATTGGCCTCCACTGCCTTCTGTGGCAGAGAATTTCACAGATTCACAACTCTCTGAATTTTTTTCCTCATCTCAATCCTAAATGGCCCCCCCCTTATTCTTGAACTGTGACCCCAAGTTCTGGACTCCCCCAACACCGGGAACATTTTTCCTGCATCTAGCCTGTCCGATCCTTGAAGAGATTTATATGTTAAATGTTGTATAGAATTTTATAGGGTAACATCAGCTTCAAGTCGAACAAATAGAGAATGAAAATTATTATTATGATTCAAGGAACATGAAATTTTAGATGTAATAAAATCCTTAACCAAAGACATAATTTGAAACCATTGAAACCTTTAATAAGGAGAATAGATAGTAAATTGGCATCTCACTCTCATTGCAAGGTTCTCGACACGACTCATGTCGCAGCGGCCTCTGCAGTCCGTCTGTCATTTTATTATTTTCTTTCTCGTTTCAATGAAGTTTTTATTTTATTTGTTTTGATGGGGTATGTGTGGGGGGGTCGCGGGGGGGTGGGGGTGGGGAAACTTTAAAATCTTTCCCCTGCACGGGAGACTCGACCTTTTCTTTGTCGGGTGTCCGTTGTCGTTGGGGCTGCAACGTGGAGCGGCCTCCAGCAGGAACGACCTGGGGATCCAGTCGCGGAGCTGCGGACTTACGTACCATCGCGGAGCTGGCCGAGTCCGGAGCGGGTGGAGCGGTGGTGGCGCGCTGCTGTGACCCGACCCCCGGAGATTCGGAGGTTCCAACCGCAGGTCTGGCAGACAGGAACACCGGGAGCCCGCGGGTCCCTGCTGGGAGACCGCTTTTCGGGGCTTCCGCAACGGCGACTTCACCCGCCCGAGTTGCGGGGTTGAAGAGTGCCTGGAGCGGGGCCTTACATCACCGCCCCGGCGCGGCTTGGAATGGCTGCGGGACTTTGCTAGCGCCCGCCGGGGGCTCCAACAACAAGACCCGGAGCGTGATCTTGCATCACCCAGAGCGGTGTTAATGGCCGCAGGACAATTACCATCGCCCACCGGGGGCTTTGACTCTGACATCGGGGGGGGGAGAGGGGAGTGCAGGGGAGGGATAAGTTTTTTGCCTTCCATCACAGTGAGGAGGAGATGCTCTGTGATGGATGTCTGTGTAAATTGTGTTGTGTCTTGGGTCTTTTTCTTTTTGCGTGTATGACTCCAGAAACAACATTTCATTTGGACCTCAATGAGGTTCAAATGACAAATAAAATTGTATTGTATTGTATTGTAAAGTTAGAGGGTCTTTTCTATAGCCTTACTGATGTTTACAGCATGGATTTGTTTTCAAGAAGGATAGGATGAGAAGATAGACCCAAAATTGTGGAGTAACTCAACGGGACAGACAGCATCTCTGGAACGAAGGAATGGGTCAAGACCCTCTCGACCCGAATCGTCACCCATTCCTTCTCTCCATAGATGCTGCCTGTTCCGCTGAGTTACTCCAGCATTTTGTATCAATCTTCGGTGTATAACCAGCATCTGCAGTTCCTTCCTAAACATGTAATGAAAGTCTTCCGAAAGCCTCGATGCGGTTTGATGTCAAGGCAAGGCAAGGCAAGGCAATGCAACTTTATTTATAGAGCACATTTCATACACGAGGCAGACTCAAAGTGCTTCACATAAAAACATGTCTTACAATAAAATGAAATAATAAAATGAAATAAAATAGAAGAATTAAAAGAAAAGAAAAGCAAAATTAAAAATGCATTATAAAAAGTGCAAAAGTTAAAAGTGCAATGTAGTTAAGATTTAGCTGAAAGCTAAAGTGAACATAAAAGTTTTCAGTCTTGTTTTAAAAGTGGTCAAAGTTGAGGCAAGTCTTAAATCTTCAGGGAGTTTATTCCAGCTATTTGTTGCATAGTAACTAAATCCTGCTTTCCCATGTTTTGTATTTACTCTGGGAATCACTAACAGATTGGTTTCAGAAGATCTTAGTGGTCTAGAAGGCTTATATAGTGGAAGCATGTCAGTGATATACTTTGGTCCTGAACCATGTAGTGATTTATAGGTGAGCAGCAGGATTTTGAAATCAATTCTTTGACATACAGAGAGCCAATGTAAGGATTTAAGAATTGGTGTAATGTGTTCAAATTTTTTGGTCTTTGTTAGAACTCTAGCAACAGCGTTCTGAACAAGCTGTAGCTGCCTGACAGTTTTTTTCGGAAGACCTGCAAGGAGACCGTTACAATAATCTAGCCTACTAGTAATAAAGGCATGTACAAGTTCTTCTAAGTCTTGAGCTGACATGAGTCCTCTTAATCTTGCCACGTTTTTGAGATGATAGTAGGCCGATCTTGTTACTGATTTGATGTGACTGTCGAAATGTAAATCTGAATCCATAATAACCCCGAGATTTCTGGCTTTGTCAGAAGTTTTCATAGACAGAGAGTGGAGGTGTTGAGTTACTTTAAGCCTTTCTTTTTTAGCACCAAAAACAATTATCTCCGTTTTGTCCTTATTTAGTCGGAGGAAATTCTGGCACATCCAGTCTTTGACTTGCTCAATGCACTGGCACAGCAGATCTATGGGGCGACAGTCATTTGGTGATAGCACTACATAGATTTGAGTGTCATCGGCATAGTCAAGGAAGTTGTTAGTTTAGTTCAGTTTAGAGATACAGCGCGGAAACATGCCCTTCGGCCCTCGCCGACCAGCGGTGCCCATATACTAGCTTTATCCTACACACAAGGGACAATTTACAATCTTTACCGAGCCAATTCATCTACGAACCTGTACGTCTTTGGAGGGTGGGAGGAAACCGGCGAAAACTCACGCAGGTCACGGGGCGAATGAACAAACTCCGTGCAGACAGCACCCATGGTCAGGATCAAACACGGGTCTCTGGCGCTGTGAGGCAGCAGCTCTACCGCTGCGCCACCGTGCCGCCCAACAACCTCGAAACAAACGGCGATTTGTCTTCTCGTTGATCGGTGCCATACGGATCACATCGAGTTCACTCCAGTCATAGCCATGGAGTCGTGCAGCATTGAAAACGGCCCTTCAGCCCAACCTCTCCATGCTGGCCATAATGCCACATCTGCGCTATCCCACTTGCCCACGTTTGGCCCATATCCCACTAAACCCTTCCTATCCTTGCATCTGTCCAATTGTCTATTAAATCTTCTTATAAAGCCTGCCACAACCACCTCTCTGGCAGCTCATTCCATTCACCCACCGCCATCTGAGTGAAAAGGTTGCCCCTCAGGTTCCTATTAACTCTTGCCCCTCTCACCCTGAACCTATGTCCTCCACGCTCCTGACACCAAAGAGTGAGCATTCATCCGATCTATTCCCCTCATCATTTAATGCTCTCCATATGATCACCCCTCAATGTGACACAGAGAGAGCTCTAAGGCAGTAGTGTGAGCTGCATAAGTGTGAGCAGGTGAGGTGGGCCCTAGCAGAGGCATGAAGCCTCACCCCCCCCCCACTCTAATCATCACCAGCAACTTCAGGGGCCTACCTACCTCTCTGCACATCACATACACACATTTTCAGAATGCCCCTTCGGCGAGTGGTCATATATAAACTCTTATGCATGTCCTCGTTCAGGAGTGAGACCTGAACACTAAACCTTCAGTCTCTGAGGCGAGAGTGTGGTGGACTCTGGCACAGTGGCGCAGCGGTAGAGTGCGTGGAGTGGGGTGCATATTGTGGTGGCTGAGGGCAGATGCAATGGTGGCATTTGGGAGACTCGGGTGTGCAGAGAATGGAGGGATCATGTGCAGGCAGATAAGAGTTGGTTTTGGCATCATGTTCACAAGTTCATAAGTTATAGGAACAGAATCAGGCCATTCTGCCCATCAAGTCTACTCCACCATTCAATCGTGGCTGATCTATCTTTTCCCTCTCGACCCCATTCTCCTGCCTTCGTCCCATAACCCCTGACACCCGCACTAATCAACCCGTAGCGTGCAGCACAGATATGGTGGGCCGAAGGGTGTTTTACAGTTCCATGTTCTAGGTTCTAATAACTGAACCATGAATGTGCTCCCTTCTTCTCCGTGGATTGTCACCTTGTCGTGGTGGAGAAGCTTGTGTGGACCTGAGATCCTGAGAGCGATGCCGTCTGGAGCTATGCTCCTGGTAGGGCCACCCATGGCGGTAAGGTCGAGGGGGAGGTCTCTGACAAAGAGCAATCCAACCAAGACCTCAACGGTGGAACAGGCGGAGGATGATGGCTGACCTTAGTGGAGCGTCACAACGGCTGGGAAGGCGGATGGATGAAGGCTGCAGCAGAAAAGGGTCTCCGGTCGTCTTGGACTCCACGCCACTGGATCCTGACCCAGATCTGTCAAGGACCGTGGGTGGGGTGGCTGCCTGTGCACCAGTCTCCCCACGTTAAAGAAAGTCACGCACAGGCACTCTGGAGACACCCATAGTCAGCCATGACCGAAGGGGGCCTAAGGTAATGTGCTCCCGCCACCCATCCCATTCCAATGCATTTTTGAACTAATGGATAAATGTCAGAAAGGGACACTTGAATTTCAGGAACTCTTTTCATTTTCAACTCTTCCCAAAAAAAGCTTTTCACTGTACGCTGGTACACGTGACAATAAACTAAACTCAACCCAACTCTCATGATTAAAAATTTACAAATGCTCCAAACTTGTCAAGGTGGAGAATGTTAAAGGCCCTGTCCCACGTTCCCGAGTTACTCACGAATTCTCCCGAGTTTTCCCCTTGATTCAAACTCGGAGAATGTCCGGAGTCCATAGGAGTCCGTAGTGAGTCCGTAGCAAGTCCGTAGATATATCGTAGCGGCTCGTTATGCCAGCCGTGGGTACTCGGGGCATCAGGTAAGTCGGGGCGTTTTTTCCAGCATGACAAAAAAGTTCATGAGTAAAAAAATAGTCGGGAGGAGGAGTTCGTAGATCACAAAAACCTGGATTTTTTTTTAAACTCGGCAGAGGACTCGGGAAAGTAGGACAGGCCCTTAAATGTTTGTTGAAGAGGTAAATGTCCACATACTGCTTTGGAAATCCAACATTAACTGGTTGTAGTGCCAGCAAATCAAGGGAGATGCTAAATGCATTTCGTTGTCTTGTACTGTACACTGACAATGACAATTAAAATTGAATCTGAATCTGAATCTGAATCTGAAATGCATTGAAGAAAGCACAGCTTGTACAACAATACGTTGAAGGATAGCCACACCATGCTGGAGTAACTCAGCGGGTCCGGCAGCATCTCCGGAGAACATGGAATAGGTGACCTTTCAGGTCGAGACCCTCCTTCAGGCCCGAAATGTCACCCATTTCTTCTCTCCAGAGATGCTCATAAGTTCTAGGACCAGAATTAGGCCATTCGGCCCATCAAGTCCACTCCGCCATTCAATCATGGCTGATCTATCTCTCCCTCTCAACTCTATTCTCCTACCTTCTCCCCATTACCTCTGACACCTGTACTCATAACGAACCTATCTATCTCTGCCCTAAAAATATCTATTGACTTGGCCTCCACAGCCGTCTGCGGCAATGTATTCCACAGATTCACCACCCTCTGACTAAAAAAATTCCTTCTCATCTCCTTTGTAAAGGTACGTTCTTTTATTCTGAGGCCGTGGCCTCTGGTCCTAGACTCTCCCACTAGTGGAAACATCCTCTCCACATTCACTCTATCCAGGCCTTTCCTGCTGAATTACTCCATCTTTTTGTGTCTATCTTTGGTTTAAACCAGCACCTGCAGTTCCTTCCCGCACAAATACTTTTAAGGATATTGGATGCAGATTCACATAATTGCTTTATTTTTACAGCACACAGAGCCTCACCAAGAGAGAGCATCATCGTTGCATTTAATTTTTAATGCCCTTTTTGTTATCTAAGCACCAGCTCGGAGATTGGGCCCAGATGGACAATTGTGGAATAAGTAGAAGCTTTGGCTTTTTGTGAAATAGCATTTTAAATTTTTTTTTTAAAGCAGCATTTGACGTGGATAAGCTTTTCCCATCGACAGTAGGGACGATTCAAACAAGAGGACATGACTTGAGAATTAAGGGACAGAGGTTTAGGGGTAAAATGAGGGGGAACCTCTTTACTCAGAGAGTGGTAGCTGTGTGGAATGAGCTTCAAGTGGAAGTGGTGGAGGCAGGTTCGATTTTGTCATTTAAAAATAAATTGGATAGGTATATGGACGGGAAAGGAGTGGAGGGGTAGGGTCTGAGTGAGGGTAGATGGGACTTGGGGAAAATAAGTGTTCGGCACGGACTTGGAGGGCCGAGATGGCCTGTTTTCCGTGCTGTAAATTGTTATATGGTTATATGGTTATATTAGTTCCTTCTAACTGGATTAACCCTGGAATCTGGGGGTGTTAACCTCAACTCCAATAACTCTTTCCATCTGATTTTCCACTGCATTCTTCACTGGAACTATTTCCTAAATTACCCCTCTCTTCTCTTTGCCAATCAGACGCCCTTCAATGTAGTCGGAAGGAACTGCAGATGCTGGTTTACACCGAAGACAGACACACAATGCCGGGGTGACTCAGCGGGTCAGGCAGCATCTCTGGATAGAAGGAATGGGCGACGTTTCGGATCGGGGACCCTTCTTCAGACTGAGAGTCAGGGGAGAGGGAGACACTGAGATGTGGAAGGGTCAGGTGGAGAATGTTAAATGTTGCAGAGTAGGCAAATGCCTTGAAAATCCAACGTCAACATGTTGCAGTGCCACCATGATACAAGTGTGAAAAGGAGAGATCAAAGAGGAAGAGGTTCAAGGAAAATGTTAGCTGAGGGGAAGGTGACAACGAGGCATACAATCAGTAAAATTGAATCAGGAGGACAGTGAAACTAGTCGGAGAACTAAGATGGGGAGGGAAGGAGAGGGGGAAAGCACGGGTTGCGTGGAGTTAGGGAAGTCAATATTCATACCGCTGGGTTGTAAGCGAAAGCCCAAGCAAAATATGAGGTGCTGTTCCTCCAATATAAGTTTAGTTTAGCTTAGTTTAGCTTAGTTTAGTTTAGTTTATTGTCACGTGTATCAACGTACAGTGAAAAGCTTTTGTTGCCCGCCAACCGGTTAGCGGAAAGACCACGCACAATTGCAATCGGGCCATCCACAGTGTACAGATACATGATAAGGGAATTATATGAATAACGTTTAATCCAAGAAAAACATGAGGTGCTGTTCCTCCAATAAGCGTTGGGCCTCAGTCTGACTCTCCTTCAATGTTGAGCAATGAGCCCAGGGTCTATCATCATCTGCAGTTCAGACTTTAAACAGCAGGTGGAGACGTTTTGCAGTTTAGCACACAAGACTGCCCCATTTAAACACAATTTCCTTTAAAATCACCGGGTGTTTAAAAAAACCCACACACGCACGCACGCACGCACACTCATTTTCCCATCTCTGCACTTTTAGCTTTGCAATGCATTTCAACATAGCTCGCTGTTTTGTCTTGAGAGAGCTAATATTTATTTACTGCTTGTCTCTCGATGGCTTTCGAATAAAAATTTCACGGGCAATTGATTCCTAGCAGCTGTATTATGCTTCAGTTCCAGTTACACAGCCTTAATCTGGGCATGCTGGAGCTACGCGTTACAAACCAGGATCTTAATGTAACACAAAGTTGTGCTGGGCTTATTCCAAAGCAAAATTGGTCACATTGAATGGGAATTTCCTATCAAGTCAAAGTGTGCAAGTGCTTACAATTATGAGAAGCTTAAAGTAAATAGGGTAGACAGTCAGAACCTCTTTGTTTCCCTCCACGGTGGAAATGTCAATGACTAGAGGGCATAGTTTTAGAGGTAGTGGTAGTTTTAGAGATAGTATGGACACTGGTCCTTCGGCCCACCGGGCCTGCGCCGACCAGCGATCCCTGTCCACCGGTTTTATCCTACACACGCGGGACAATTTATTGAAGTCTATTAACCTACAGGCCTGTACGTCTTTGGAGTGTGGGAGGAAACCGGAGCACCTGGAGTAAACCCACGCGGTCCCACAGGGAGAATGTACAAACTGCGTACACACAGCACATGGAGTCAGGATCGAACCAGGGTCTCTGGTGCCATAAGGCAGCAACTCTACCGCTGCACAAAGTTTAAGGTAAGATGGGAGGGTGGGGGGGGGGGGGGGGGGGGGGGGAGAGGAGGGGAGGGGAGGGGAGGGAATGCAATGTAGGAGTTAAATTGCACAGGCAGATGTAAACCTGTTTCATGGCTTCTGGCAGTGGGGGTGAGAATCTCTGATGGGGAAATGATTCATTGGGTGAAGGACAATGAAGGTGGGAACCGGGAATGAGCTGCCAGAGGAGGTAGTTGAAGCAGGTACGATAACATTTAAAAGGCACTTGGGCAGGGACATGAACGGGAAAGGTTTGGAGGGCTATTGTGACAAATGCAGGCACGAGAGACTTAGCTTAGCTGGGGCATCTTTGTCAGCATGGATGAGTTGGGTCGAAGTTGTTTCTGTGTTGTATGACTCCAAATGCACGGTGTCTTTTACCTGGAATAGGAGATTCAAGAACCAGAGGATGTAGGTTTATGATGAGGGGAGAAAGATTTAATAAGAACGCAAGGGGCAACTTTTTTATGGTGGTAGGCGTATGGGACGAGCTGCCGGAGGTAGTCGAGGCAGGTACTATCACAGCATTTAAAAAGCATTTAGACAGGTACATGGATAGGACAGGTTTAGAGGGATATGGGCCAAACGCAGGCAGGTAGGACTAGTGTAGATGGGACATGTTGGTCATTGTGGGCAAGTTGGGTCAAAGGGCCTGTGAATCTGTGCCACGGAAGGCTGTGGAGGCCGAGTCAGTGGATATATTTAAGGCAGAGATGGATAGATTCTTGACTAGTACGGGTGTCAGAGATTATGGGGAGAAGGCAGGAGAATGGGGTTAGGGGCGAGAGATAGATCAGCTATGATTGAATGGCGCAGTAGACTTGATGGGCCGAATGGCCTAATTCTGCTTCCATCACTTATGAAGAGGCTTCCTTGCACTTCAGTCTGAAGAAGGGTCTTGACCCAAAATATCACCCATTCTTTCTACCAAGAGATGCTCCCTGTCTCACTGAGTTACTCCAGCAGTTTGAGTCACCTATCCACGTCCTCCTGCGATGCTGCCCGACCCACTCCGTTACTCCGAGTTACTCCGACGTTTTGTACCCTTTTCCTGGACAATTTCGTTTGCCACCTTCATGCTGTAAAAATGGCAATTTGGAAGGCGATCCACATTCATCCCACTAAACGCAAAGGCTTTAATATCCCATTAAACAAAAAAAGCATATTTATTTTGTTATCTGCTCGTACATTTAATACAGATAATTAACTTGGCAATGAGCTTGAAGTATAAATGAAAGTACAATTATACTAATTTGCAATGCAGAATCTCTCATATGTATCATATTATCCTTACTCTGCATAAACACACACCATATTTCTCGATCCCTCCCTCCCTCCTTCACTCCTCCGCCCCCTTGCTTGCTCTGAAAAAAAGCCGATGCTGCTTATTCTTCATCCACACGCCGAAGCACTGAGCCTCCACGGAGCGCTTTAGGTGTAACGGTGGCAGAGCTGGTACTTCGTTTTCATTTCAGTTTTAGTTTTAGAAATACAGCGCGGAAACGGGCCCAGTCCGCCCCAACCAGCGATCCCCGCACGGTATCGCTATCCTACACTCTTCATTCCTCTTCTGTGGAACTCCCTGCCACAGAGGGTAGTTGAGGCCACAGTTCATTGACTATATTTAAGAGGGAGTTAGATGTGGCCCTTGTGGCTAAAGGGATCAGGGGTTATGGAGAGAAGGCAGGTACGGGATACTGAGTTGGATGATCAGCCATGATCATATTGAATGGCGGTGCCGGCTCGAAGGGCCGAATGGCCTACTCCTGCACCTACTTTCTACGTTTCTATGTTTATACACACACATGAGGGACAATTTTATGTTTATTCCAAGCCAATTAACCTGCAAACCTGTACGTATTTGGAGTGTGGGAGGAAACTGAAGATCACGGAGAAACGCTCCCACCCACCGCAAGTCACGTGGGGAACGTACAAACTCCGTAAGACAGCGCCTGTAGTCGGGATCGAACCCGGGTCTCAGGCGCTGTAAACGCTGTAAGGCAGCAACTCTACCGCTGAGCCACCGTGCGGGGATCGCTGGTTGGAGCGGACTGGGCCTGTTTTCGCGTTGTATCTCTAAAACTAAAAAAACTAAAACAATCTTTATGGTGCCAGCGGTGCGGATGAAGGGTGAGCTGTGCAGGCTCCGGGGACCCAGATAACTCTTGGCCCCATGTGTAGGAAGGAACTGCAGATGCTGGTTTAAACCGAACGCAGGCACTAAAAGCTGGAGTAACTCAGCGGGTCAGGCAGCATCTCTGGAGAGAAGGAACAGGTGATGTTTCGGATCGAGACCCTTCTTCAGACTCAGAGGAAAGGTCTCGACCCGAAACCCCAGCGATGTTGCCTGACCCCGCCGAGTTACTCCAGCATTTTGTGTGTAACTCGTGGCCCGTTCATCCGTAGAGCCCTCCCGCTGAGATAGTTATTCCAGATGACCCGAGCAAAGAAGTTTGATGCAAAGTCAAATTCAATCCCAAAAACAGAAAATAGGGGTGATCTTATAGAGGTGTATAAAATCACGAGAGGAATAGATCGGGTAGATGCACAGAGTCTCTTGCCCAGAGTAGGTGAATTGAGGACCAAAGGACATAGGTTAAGGTGAAGGGGAAAATATTTAATAGGAATCTGAGTAACGTTTTCACACAAAGGGTGGTGGGTGAAACGTATAAGATTATTAGGGGTTTGGACACGCTAGAGGCAGGAAACATGTTCCCGATGTTGGGGGGAGTCCAGAACCAGGGGCCACAGTTTAAGAATAAGGGGTAAGCCATTTCAAACGGAGACGAGGAAACACTTTTTAAACACAGAGAGTTGTGAGTCTGTGGAATTCTCTGCCTCAGAGGGCGGTGGAGGCCGGTTCTCTGGATACTTTCAAGCGAGAGCTAGATAGGGCTCTTAAAGATAACGGAGTCAGGGGATATGGGGAGAAGGCAGGAACGGGGTACTGATTGGGAATGATCAGCCATGATCACATTGAAAGGCGGTGCTGGCTCGAAGGGCCGAATGGCCTACTCCTGCACCCATTGTCTATTGTCTATTGTCTATTGTTTACCCCTGGCAACTTTAATAGCACATAACAATGTTATTTCACTTATGAACAACTAACGATGAACAGATACCGGTTTATACCAGGACCAAACACAGTCAGTCAATGAGAAAAATATGTACTAATCCTGAATCAGCAAATTTATCCCAGGTTTATCCCAGGTTGGGAATCCTTGTCCTAGAACTTATGAATATGAACACAAAATAAAATGAGATATTGTTGATTATGTCACACAGGAGTCAAACGCCACGCCTGCCCTTTAGTTTGCTATTGCACAGTGACTGTCGATATGTTTCATTGTTGTACAAAGTGGTTGGGCTGCTATTACATTGATGTAAAATGGGCCACTCTTTAATTTGCATCAGCCTTCTCTTGATATGTTCATGTTCATAAGTGATAGAAGCAGAATTAGGCCATTCGCCCCCATCAAGTCTACTCCGCCATTCAATCATGGCTGATCTATCTCACCCTCTCAACCCCATTCTCCTGCCTTCTCCCCATAACCCATGACACCCATACTAATCAAGAATCTATCTATCTATCTGGAAAATATCCATCGACTCGGCCTCCACAGCCTTCTGATATTGGAGAATCTTGGCAATTTAGTGCAAAGGAAGTTTGGAAAGTGACACAAAACTCTCGACTGTATTTTTTTGTACCTCTGCTTCTGACAAGCTGATGTGTGCCAAACATATTCTGGATACAAAACAATTGACAGCCTTATATTTCTGGGGAAAAATAATAACAGCATGCTAACAACTTGGGCCCATGATTAATGCTTGGATGGTTGGACAGGAAAGGCATTAGAGAAGGTGCAACATGTATTTGCAGGAATCATTGAAGGAAACTGTGAGGTATACCTGTCAAAGCTGGGACTATTGTCTCCAGGAGAGTTAAGAATGGGGGAGGACCTGCCAAAAGGCTTTAAGATGCTGAGCGGCCATTTATAGTATCGACATGGTGAAAATGTATCCACATTTAGTTTAGTTCATCGTCTCGTGGGCAGTGTACGAGGTACGGTGAAAAGCCTTTTGCTGTCTGCTGACCCTTCAGCGGAAAGACAAGACATAACTACAAGACATGAAAGGGTCAGAAAAGATTTACGAGGGTGTTGCCAGGACTAGAGGGTGTGCGCTATAGGGCGAGGTTGAGTAGGCTGGGTCTCTATTCCATGGAGCGCAGGAGGATGAGGGGAGATCTTTACGAGGTGTATAACATCATGAGAGGGTAGATGCACAGAGTCTTTTACCCAGAGTAGGGAATCGAGGACCAGAGGACACCGGTTCAAGGTGAAGGGGAAAAGATTTAATAGGAATCCAAGTGGTAACTTTTTCCCACAGATGATGGTGGGTGTATGGAACAAGCTGCCAGAGGAGGTAGTTGAGGCTGGGGCTATCCCATCGTTTAAGAAACATAGAAACATAGAAAATAGGTGCAGGAGGAGGCCATTCGGCCCTTCGATCATTGTGATCATGGCTGATCGTCCCCAATCAATAACCCGTGCCTGCCTTCATAGACGTTGGACAGGTACATGGATAGGGCAGTTTTGGAGGGTTATGGACCAACTGCAGGCAAGTGGGACTGGTGTAGCTGGGACATTGTTGGCCGGTGTGGGCAAGTTGGGCCGAAGGGCCTGTTTCCACACTGTATCACTCTATGACTTTATGACTATAGTTGAGCCATCTAAAGATACAGAGATACTGAGTCCAGTTGCCAGCGGTTGGCACAGCGGTAGAGTTGCTGCCTCACAGCGTCGGAGACCCAGGTTCGACCCTGACTGTGGGTGCTGTCTTTATGGAGTTTGTACATTCTCCCCGTGACCCCTGGGGGGTTTTTCCGGTTTCCTCTCACACTCCAAAGACGCGCAGGTTTGTGGATTAATTGGCTTCGGTAACAATTGTAAATTGTTCCTAGCATGTGTAGATAGTGTTAATGTGTGTTAACGTGCGGTGATCGCTGGTCGGCACGGACTCGGTGGGCCAAAGGGCCTGTTTCCGTGCTGTATCTACTAAATAAACCCGCCGGGCTTCAGAAGGATGAGGGGAGACCTCTTTTAAATTAATCGCACAGTGAAAGTTCTGGATAGAGTGGATAGGGAGAAGATGCCTCCAGTCATGGGAGAGTCTGTGACCAGAGGGCATACCCTCAGAATAGAAGGACGTTCCTTTAGAAAGGAGATGAGGGAGAATTACTTTAGTCAGAGGGTGGTGAATCTGTGGAATTTATTGCCACAGGCGGATGTGGAGGCCAAGTCACTGGATATTTCTATGGCGGAGATTGGTAGATTCTTGATTAGTGCGGGTGTCAGGGGTTATGGGGAGAAGGCAGGAGAATGGGGTTGAGGGAGAAGTATAGATCAGCCATGATTGAATGGTGGAGTAGACTTGATCGGCTGAATGGCTTTATTCTTATGAACTCAAGTACTGCGAGGTTGCACAGCTTGGAAAATGGCCCTTCGGCCCACCATGTCCATACTGACCTCTTTACCCATCTATATTAACCCCATTTGCCTGCCTTATGCCTGTATCCTAATGTATAACCTCATTGCCTGGTTGCCCACATATTTTATCCCTTTAGTCCACCCTCTTGCTCCTAATAGATAGTTTGGTTTAGTTTAGTTTAGAGATACAGCGCGGAAACAGGCCCTTCGGCCCACCGGGTCTGCACTGACCAGCGATCCCCGCACATTAGCACCATCCTACACACACCAGGGACAAGTTTACATTTATACCAAACCAATTAACCTACAAACCTGTTCGTCTTTGGGGTGTGGGAGGAAACCGAAGATCTTGGAGGGAACCCATTTAGGTGACGGGGAGAACGTACAAACTATGTACAGGCAGCGTCCGTAGTCAGGACCGATACCCGGGTCCCTGGCGCTGTAGGGCAGCAACTCTACCACTGCGTCACCGCGCCATCCATGCGTAGAATACTTTAGGAATTCCGTTAATCTTGCTTGCCAAGGATATTTCATAACCCTTAATTGTGCCTCCAAATGTCTTAAATCCTCACACTATATTCTCTTCAAGAAACTCCCACAGTCTGTGTTCACCAGCATATAATTAGGCCATTCGGCCCATCAAGTCCACTCCGCCATTCAATCATGGCTGATCCATCTTCACCTCCCAACCCCATTCTCCTGCCTTCTTCCCATATCCCCTGACACCTGCACTAATCGAGAATCTGTCAATCTCCTCCTTAAAAATATCCATTGACTTGGCCTCCACAGCCGTCTGTGGCAATGAATTCCACAGATCCACCACCCTCTGACTAAATACGTTCCTCCTCACCTCCTTTCTCAATGTACATTGTTTTATTCAGAGGATGTGCCCTCTGGTCCTTGACCTTCCTACAAATGGAAACATCCTTTCCACATCCACTCTATCCAGGCCCCTAGTTGCCATGTGTTGTATTAAATTCCTGATCAAACCTTCAATATCTTTTGCCATCCAAGATTCCCTAACCTTGCCATCCCTGCGTTTCACCGGCACCACTACTTTTGGCCTGATGCT
Source organism: Leucoraja erinaceus (assembly GCF_028641065.1). Lineage (NCBI taxonomy): Eukaryota > Metazoa > Chordata > Chondrichthyes > Rajiformes > Rajidae > Leucoraja > Leucoraja erinaceus. Next base: position 6,294,426 of record NC_073386.1, on the reverse strand, counting down.
CTCACTACTCCCGTTCAATAGACTACCACCTGTCAGCTGTTGTTTCTATGTTGGATGAGGGTACCTGTGATTTCTGATTCCTCCACTCTTACAAAGACGCTTACATGGGCTATATTTGTGGTGAAACAATAAAAAACAGTCACCCCCCTAGCTCCAATTTGTCGACTGGCCAAATGGTGTCACTAACTACACTGCAACGTTAATGATGTGTGGTTATGCACTTGCGTACGAAGATTAAATTCTTCCATTAAATTCTCTCGTGTGAAATCTGTGGAATCACCACTTTAATTTTAGCTTAGAGATACATTGCCGAAACAGGCCCTTCGGCCCACCGAGTCCGAATCGACCAGCGATCCCCGCACACTAGCACTACCCCGCATGCACTAGGGACAACTTACGTTCTACACCAAGCCAATTAACCTACACACCTGGGTAGGTCGTTTGAACGTGGGAGGAAACCGAACATCTTGTAGGAAACCCACGCAGGTCACGGTGAGAACGCACAAACTCCGTACAGACAGCACCCGTGGCCGGGATCGAACCCGGGACCCTGGCGCTGTAACGCCCCACTGTCCCACTTTAGGAAACCTGAAGGGGAATCTGAGGAGACTTTGCGCCCCACCCAAGGTTTCCGCGCGGTTCCCGGAGGTTTTTTTTCGTCAGTCTCCCTACCTGCTTCCACTACCTGCAACCTCCGGCAACCACCCGCAACCTCCGGGAAACCGCACGGAAACCTTGGGTGGGGCGCAAAGTCTCCAGAGGTTTCCGTTCAGGTTTCCTAAGTGGGACATGGGGCATTACTTTAGGCAGCAACTCTACCGCTGCGCCACCGTGCCGGCCATCAGTGTTTAATAAAGTTACTGTGCATAATGGCAACAGTGCGTGGAACATGCTCTTTTCAGGTGAGGGCGGGGGGGGGGAAGGGGGGGGGGGGGTGGGGGGGGGGGGGGGGGGGGGGGGGGGGGGGGGGGGGGGGGGGGGGGGGGGGGGGAGAGTAATATTGCCCAGTCCAGCTACAACAAGTACTGTATTAGAGCTTCTGGTGTAAGGCTTAGTGCAGTCAGAGACCAATTACATTTTAAAGAATGTAAACCATCACTGATTGTGTTTTTTTACAGAGGTCACTGCAATAGGAGCGGCGTCTCATCGGGCTTACAGAAAGCAGGAGTGAAGAGTAAATCACCTGTCACCAGGATTCCATCAATTCTCAATTATCCAACGCCTTTGATACATGCATGTGAACAAAATCCACTGATGTCATCTGTAAAAAGGTACACGGGACTTCGGTGGCACGGAGCAAGCTTACCGTTTCTTAAGGATAAATATAAGTAGATTTTATGCTGTGGGAACTCAAAAGCTTAATGCTAATCAGCCGGGTTAAGCTCCAGGAGGAAAAGTAGAAGCATTCCGCATGCCATTGGCAAGAGACTATAGCACTGGAGACTAGGAGATAAAGTACACAGGAACCCTATCTGTTAGTCTAATTTATTCAGTGTCACAGCCGAAACACAACCTTGTGTTTGATTTTCTTATTAACTAATAACATCAAGAACAAACTAATGCCGTTACACACCGTGGTAGTCTTGCCTTGTAGAAGTCTTTATTGTTATGCATGCTACTCAATTGAAATATCTTTCACTTGAAATATTGACTTTAATTTCTTCTTTGAAAAATTCATGAAGCCTTTGATGTTAAATCCATACTCAATTTAGCCAAAATGCCATTAAAATATGCAATAAGCCTCGGCCCAGAAAGTGTTATTGTCTGTCTGTGTGTGTGTGTGTGTGTGTTTTTTTCTTCTGCAGGAGAATTACGTTTTATGACTCTGGTATCAGTACCTTTTTCTCAATCAGTGCAGGAGGAGAGAAATAAAGGGAGAGCGAGCCCATTAGAGGCAAAATGAAAAGTGGTATTGATTAGACTCTCATTTCCCACTCCTTGGTTCATTTCCTAAATGCATGGAAATAAGGAGCAATGCCAGGAAGAGAGTCACAATGAGCTGTAATGAATGGAGCAATCTACGGAAAATTAGTGCTAGCTTACGTGACAGTGGGCAGATGTTGCTCTCGGTAGCCTTTGTTTCTCCGTGTGCGTTTGGAAAAGGCGCTGTTTGTCGAGCAACTTCTCGGGTGGCGACACAAACCCCCCCCCGCGCTCCCCCGCAAATGCAATTAATAACGGGCTGGTAAAAAGAAAAGGGAACGGCAAGAATTTCACATCAAGCGGCGCGGCGCAAAGACTATTTTCACCCACGACCTGCGTTCAAATTGAAGAAGTTGCATCTCTCAGCCTTCGAGCAACTATTTTCGAGATTGGACGCGTTGCATTTGATTCCAGCGCTGCTTGCTATGGATGGATTTTTTTCCCTCCACATTTCCCGATCTCAGGGCGGCACGGTGGCGCAGCAGTGGTGTCTTGGACCAGAGGTCATGGCCTCAGAGTTAAAGGACGTTCTTTTAGGAAGGAGATGAGGAGGAATTTCTTTAGTCGGAGGGTGGCGAATCTGTGGACTTCATTGCCACAGATGACTGTGGAGGCCAAGTCAAATGGATATTTTTAAGGCAGAGATGGATGGATTATTGATTGGTACGGGATGTCCGGTGTTATGGGGAGTGGGCTGGAGAATGGGGTTAGATGGGCATCTTAGATCAGCCATGATTGCATGGCAGTGAGACTTGATGGGCTGAATGGCCTAATTCTGCTCCCATCATTTATGAAATTATGAACTTTTGAGTTGCTGCCTTCGACCCTGACTACGGGCGCTGTCTGTACGGAGTTTGCACGTTCTCCCCGTGACCTGTGCGGGGTTTTCTCTAGGTACTCCAGTTTCCTCCCTAACTCCAAAGAGGTGCATCTTTGTAGGTTAATTGGCTTCTGTATATTGTAAATGAATACAGTCCTGAGATTGTAGGACAGTGCAAGTGTACGGGGTGATCATTGGTCGGCGAGGACTTAGTTGACCGAAGGGTAGGGGTTGCAAACTTTCTCACTCACAAATTAAGGGACAAAAGGTCCAAATAAGGGACAAATTCCCGACGGCAATTCGTTGGCCGACTCGGCCGTGTCTGGGTGAATGATGAGTTGGCCCGGGTGCTGGACCGCACACAGAGCCCAGCCGGCGGTCCAGCTGAGGAGTTTTGGCTCAGGCGCGGCACGGGCCAAAACTACTCGGCTGGGCTTTGTGTTCTGCTGCACGCAAAGTCCAGCACCCCATCCGACTTTTTTTTTTTTTTTTTTTTTTCACACAGAGAGTGGTGAATCTCTGGAATTCTCTGCCACAGAGGGTAGTTGAGGCCAGTTCATTGGCTATATTTAAGAGGGAGTTAGATGTGGCCCTTGTGGCTAAGGGGATCAGGGGGTATGGAGAGAAGGCAGGTGCGGGATACTGAGTTGGATGATCAGCCATGATCATATTGAATGGCGGTGCAGGCTCGAAGGGCCGAATGGCCTACTCCTGCACCTAATTTCTATGTTTCTATGTTTCTATGAACCATGGCGAGGAGCGGTGGTGGTGTCGGCGGTAAGCTAAGGCCCGAAGGTCAGACAGTTGGCCGGGCTGCTGACCGACGGGGCCATGGGCGAGGCCCTGCTGCTGCACTCCATGGGCTGCACTATTTTCGGGACGGGTGAGACGGGGGCGGGGGTGACGCTCCGTCCCGATAGTCCCCTCGAACCAAGTTGTAGCAGTCAAATATGGGACATTGGCAGTCCCGTAGAGGACAAACCAATTTTGCCCAATATACGGGATGTCCCGGCTAATAAGGGACAGAATATGTAAACATAGTACACTGTAAGCAATATAATAAATGAGAGGGGAAAAAAAAAAACACACACACACACACACACACACACACACACACACACACACACACACGCACACACACGCGCGCACACATACGTGGGTACACGCTAAAAAAAGAGAATAGTTAAGTGTTATTCTGGAAATCTCAGCACACACTTTAAGAAGACATTGAATTGAAGGACTGAAGATGCTGTTTGTCAGATCTCATAAAATGGAGACAGAAAGAACTGCAGGTGCTGGAGTGTAGAGCAAAACACAAAGTACTGGAGGAAGTCAGTGGGTAATCAGGCAGCATCTGCGGAGGGAATGGACGGGCGATGTTTCAGGTCTTCAGACTGACTCCCCCCCCCACTCCGCAGATGCCGCCGGGATTGTTGTGTTTAGTTTAGTTTGTGTGGCACAGCGGAGCAGCGGTGGTGTTCAGGAATTATTCAGCAATAATTAACCACCACTGAAATAATTCCCGAGCAGCAGAGTTGCTGACTTCCAGCGCCAGAAAGCCAGTTATGATCCTGACTGCAAGTGCTGACTGTACGGAGTTGGTACATTCTCCCTGCGGGACCGCATGGGTTTTCTCCTGGTGCTCTGGCTTCCTCCCACACTACAAATATGTGCAGGTGTGTAGGTTAAAATACTTCAATAAATTGTCCCGAGTGTGTAGGATAGTCAGTCAGTCAATTTTATTTGTATAGCGCGATTTAAAAACAACTCACGTTGACCAAAGTGCTGTACATCAGTGCAGGCACTATTGTGCTACATACAATGGTGCACAGATCTAACAATACAATACATACATACACTGTTTACAGCACCCCCTCAGACAGCCTCAAAAATGCTAGGGAGTAGAAATATGAGATGCTAGGAGGCTGCAACGTGACTTCGATGGATTGGGTGAGTGGGCAATTGCATGGCAGATGCAGTATAATGTGGATAAATGTGAGGTTGTCCACTTTGGTGGCAAAAACAGGAAAGTAGACTATTATCTGAATGGTGGCCAATTAGGAAAAGGGGAGATGCAACGAGACCTGGATGTCATGGTACACCAGTCATTGAAAGGGACAGAAGTTTAAGGGTAATATGAGGGGGAACTTCTTTACGCAGAGAGTGGTAGTGGTGTGGAATGAGCTCCCAGTGGAAGTGGTGGAGGCAGGTTCATTGGTATCATTTAAAAATAAATTGGATAGGCATATGGATGAGAAGGGAATGGAGGGTTATGGTATGAGTGCAGGCAGGTGGGACTAAAGGGAAAAAAATTTGTTCGGCATGGACTTGTTGGGCCGAGATGGCCTGTTTCCGTGCTGTAATTGTTATATGGAAAGTAGGCATGCAGGTGCAGCAGGCAGTGAAGAAAGTGAACGGTATGTTAGCATTCATTGCAAAAGGATTTGAGTATAGGAGCAGGGAGGTTCTACTGCAGTCGTACAGGGTCTTGGTGAGACCACACCTGGAGTATTGCATACAGTTTTGCTCTCCTAATCTGAGGAAATACATTCTTGCCATAGAGGGAGTATAGAGAAGGTTCACCAGACTGATAAGCCTCGATTTAAAGGAGTCGATGGAGGGGGGGGGGAAGGTCTGATGAGGAGAGGAATGCTGTTCCACAGTCTAGGAGCTGCAACCGCAAAAGCGCGGTTAGGGATCGCTGGTCGGTGCGGTCTCGGTGAGCTGAAGCACCTGTTTGGAGTTTCTCCTGGTACTCCGGTTTCCTCCCACACTCCAAAGACGTACAGGTTTGTAGGTTGATTGACTTTGGTAAAACAAACTGGTGTACGGGGTGATCGCTGGTTGGCGCGGACTCGGTGGGCTGAAGGTCCTGTTTCTGCACTGTATCTGTAAAGTCCGAAGACTCAACATGTCCACTTAATGCTATTTACTTCACACGACACATGCTGTGAAGAGAAACTCCAACACAATGGTTTGTCAGCCCGTCAGTACATTTAATTTCCTTAAAATAAAAGAAAGGAGAGTTGGAATTGATTTATTTTTTAATACAATCAAAGGGATAATTTTTTTCAGAGAAGTGAACAAAAAAATATTGAACACTACCCACTGAATTCGGGGGCATAATGTCAAAGACAATTGTTTTATATTTCTGTGGTAGTTAATTATTCCTGAATACATTTTTAATCTTGCAATTATGTCAGACCCTGAAATGGCACAAAATGATGGGAAGCGAAAAAGATATTGAATGAAATTTCTAATCAATGTAGTGCTACATCTTACTGATGTGAGGATGACAATTCGAAAATCTTTTGTTATTCTAGACTGAAAGTTAATTTCAATTTTGCCATTTAAATAAGTTCACTCATGAGCCTTTATCATTAGAGAAGATATATTTATATCTTTCAGAGTTAAAGCTGTTCCCGCAGGAAGTGCGCATAGCTAATGGAGTGGAAATTATTTTACTAATTATTCCAGGGAATGTGATAAATTTGAAGCCTTCTTGCGATGGCTATTCAAGAGTTTGAAAGCGGGAGGCTGTATTGGCGACTGTTATCAATTCCGTTAAGCTTAAGTGAGCCCGAGCTCTTTACAGTCCTTCGGCAGCCATTTATACAGTACAATTGAGAGATATGTCCTCCTTTATTGTCCTTTGGGTGGTAGCAGAGTCTATTCCTTGCACTCACTGCCAGGCCAAATGGCCACGCTGGGATTGTTTCATTTAGAGATTGTTCAGGTTCTTGGACACGCTAGAGACAAGAAACATGTTCCCGATGTTGGGGGAGAAGGCAGGAACGGGGTACTGATTGGGGATGATCAGCCATGATCACATTGAATGGCGGTGCTGGCTCGAAGGGTCGAATGGCCTACTCCTGCACCTATTGTCTATTGTAGACAAAGGTGCTGGAGAAACTCAGCGGGTGCAGCAGCATCTAAGGAGCGAAGGAAATAGGCAACGTGTTGAGCCGAAACCCTTCTTCATACTGATGTCTGAAACCCACCCTACATCAGTCTGAAGAAGGGTTTTGGCTATTTCCTTCGCTCCTTAGATGCTGCTGTACTCGCTGAGTTTCTCCAGCACTTTTGTCTACCTTCGATTTTACAGCATCTGCAGTTCCTTCTTAAACACCTATTGTCTATTGTCTATAAGAGGGTGGTGAATCTGTGGAATTCTTTGCCACAGAAGGCTGTGGATGTCAAGTCACTGAATATTTTTAAGGCTGAGATAGATAGATTCTTGATTAGTACCAAGGGGTCAGAGGTTATGGGGAGAAGGCAGGAGAATGGGGTTGGGAGGGGGAGATAGATCAGCCATGACTGAATGGTGGAGTAGGATGGGCTGAATGGCCTAAATCTACTCCTATCCCTTATGACCTTACGAATGACTCTGACTTGCTGTAAAATCCATCCTAACCTTGTTATAGGAAAGGTGTTGTTTAGCTGGAAAGGGGTGCACAGAAGCTTCACGAGGATGTTGCCAGGACTTGACTCTTTATCAAAGAGGACTTGAGCAACAGGGAGAGGTTGAATGGGCTTGGATGGCAGGAGGATGAGGGGTGATCTTATAGAAGTGGACAAGATCATGAGAGGAATAGACCGGGTAGATGCACTGAGTCTCGTGCCCAGAGTAGGGGAATCGAGGACCAGAGGACATGGGTTCAAGGTGAAGGGGAAAAGATTTAATAGGAATCCGATGGGTAACTTTTTCACACAAAGGGTGGTGGGTGTATGGAACAAGCTGCCAGAGGAGGCAGTTGAGGCAGGGACTATCCCAACATTTAAGAAATAGTTAGATAGATACATGGATAGGACAGGTTTGGAGGGATATGGACAAAACGAGGGCAGGTGGGACTAGTGCAGCTGGGACATGTTAGCTGGTGTGGGCAAGTTGGGCCGAAGGGCCTGTTTCCACACTGTACCGCTCTATGACTATCACTCACAAACGGCCGAGGTCTTGGATTCTATTTAAGTTCGGGTTTAATGTGCAAATGCTGGTTGAAACTGAAGATGGACACAAAAAGCTGGAGTAACTCAGCGGGCCAGGCAGCATCTCCGGAGAAAAGGAACAGGTGACGTTTCGGGTTGAGACCCTTCTTCACACGGAGAGTCAGGGAGAAGGGAAACGAGAGATATAGACGTTTCTTAGGACAAATGAATGGAAGATATGTAGAAAGCAGCGATAAGCAAGGAAATGTGGAGCCCACAATGGTCCATTGTGGGCGGTGGGATGGTTTTAATGTCGACCTGTTGCGTTCCACTGTCTCTATAACTCGTTATCACCTATCTCACAGTCAATAATGGGTGGGAAATGAGGCGGCATGGTGGCACAGCAGTAGAATTACCACGTCAGAGAGCCGGGTTCCATCCTGACTATATAACCATATAACCATTTAACAATTACAGCACAGAAACAGGCCATCTCGACCCTTCTAGTCCGTGCCGAACACATAATCTCCCCTAGTCCCATATACCTGCGCTCAGACCATAACCCTCCATACCTTTCCCGTCCATATAACTATCCAATTTATTTTGAAATGATAAAAACGAACCTGTCTCCACCACCTTCACTGGAAGCTCATTCCACACAGCTACCACTCTCTGAGTAAAGAGAGTGCTGTCTGTAAGGAGTTTATATGTTCTCCCTGTGACCTGCGTGGGTTTGCTCCGGGTGCTCCGGTTTCCTCCCACATTCTAAAGACGTGCAGGTTTGGAGGTTAATTGGCTTTGGTAAAAAGAATCGTCACTAGTGTGTGGGACAGCGCTGGGGTATGGGAGTCGCTGTCCGGCACAGTCTCCATGGGCTGAAGGGCCTGTTACCGCTCCATATAACTCTATAACTCTAATGGTTCAGTGATGAGGCTAGGGGTTGTAAACTCGGGTACATTGATGGAAGTAACTCGCACCCCATTGAAAAGGTATCCCGATTAACATGAGGAGTTGGGATCCATAAAGGCTGAATGTGAAATGTGAGGTGGAGGCCAAATCACTGGATGGATTTAAGAGAGAGTTAGATAGAGCTCTAGGGGCTGGTGGAACCAAGGGATATGGGGAGAAGGCAGGCACGGGTTATTGATAGGGGATGATCAGCCATGATCACAATGAATGGCGGTGCTGGCTCGAAGGGCCGAATGGCCTCCTCCTGCACCTATTTTCCATGTCTTCTAAGGCGATGGACTGCAGTCAGGGAGTAGAAGTAACAAAATAATTATTTGTTGCACGGGACCCAAAATGGAGTTTCCCAAAGATCTCAGAGGACGATAGGGTGCCAGGTTACAGGTGCTGCATAATTGAAAGTCGTTGTTGAGTTTATTTAGCTTAGAGATATAGTTTGGAGAAACAGGCCCTTCCGCCCACCGAGTCCATGCTGACCAGCGATCCCCACACACTAACACTATCCTGCACACACTGGGGACAATTTACAATTTTACCAAGCCAATTAGCTTGCAAACCTGTACGTACGTCTTTGGAGCGTGGGAGGAAACCGGAGCGTTCGGAGAAAACCCACGCGGATCATACAGAGGGAACACGCAAACTCTATACAGACAGCAATAGACAATACACAATAGACAATAGACAATAGGTGCAGGAGTAGACCATTCGGCCCTTCAAGCCAGCACCGCCATTCAATGTGATCATTGCTGATCATTCCCAATTAGTACCCCATTCCTGCCTTCTCCCCATATCCCCTGACTCTGCTATTTTTAAGAGCCCTATCTAGCTCTCTCTTGAAAGTATCCAGAGAACCTGCCTCCACCGCCCTCAGAGAATTCCACAGACTCACAACTCTCTGTGAGAAAAAGTGTTTCCTCGTCTCCGTTCTAAATGGCTTACGCCTTATTCTTAAACTGTGGCCCCTGGTTCTGGACTCCCCCAACATCGGGAACATGTTTCCTGCCTCTTGCGTGTCCAAGCCCTTAACAATCTTTCATGTTTCAATGAGATACCCTCTCATCCTTCTAAACTCCAGAGTGTACAAGCCCAGCTGCTCCACTCTCTCAGCATATGACAGTCCCGCCATCCCGGGAATTAACTTTGTAAACCTACGCTGCACTCCCTCAGTAGCAAGAACGTCCTTCCTCAAATGAGGGGACCAAAACTGCACACAATACTCCAGGTGTGGTCTCACTGTAGTCAGGTCTCTGCAGTCAGCACCTGTAGTCAGGTTTCTGGTGCTGTAAGGCAGCAACTCTACTGCTGCACCACTGTGCATTACAGGACACACTGTTCATTAAATGCTCCACCCGAAATGTTCTGAAACAGATAATTAATCTCAACTGCTTCCCCCCCACCCCCCCCCACACCCCAGTATAACTTATGCAATGAAACGGAACCTGCCAAAGATAAGCAAGAATAAGATACTTCCCAGACACTTTACAGAATGACTTCACCAGACGGAGGTTAATTTAGCAGGTATTTCAGCATTCATTTCTAAATTAGTTTGTGAAAGGTCAATCTGGATATATTTAGGCATATACATATTACACTTAATTTCCTCCATATGTGGGAGCCATTTCAATGCAAACTCTAATATTTCATACTACTAGTAAATTGCATTCAAAAATATCATTCTTGTACAAAAGCAAAAGCAATTTTAAATCCCATCAAAACAACATTTTGCTCTTTATTTCATTTAGAATTTTACCAAATTCATTTTAGGAGAACACATTTCATCTTCCGATACTGCCTCCCACTCTGTCTCTCCTTTGTTTGTTTGTTTGTGTTCCTTCTGATCCCAGCAGGCAGACTCAAGGAGAAGAAGTAACCTGAATCGCCCAGAAACAAGGGAGTTGGGTCATTGTTGGCCACACCAAGGCATCCTTCCCCGAAGACCAGACGCTAAATGCTGGAGCAACTCAGCTGGGGCAGGCCGCACCTCTGGAGAGAAGGAATGGGTGACGTCTCGGACCCGAAACGTCACCCGTTCCTTCTCTCCAGAGATGCTGCCTGTCCCGCTGAGTTGCTCCAGCATTTTGTGTCTGTCTCTGGTGGAGAACCGGCACCTGCAGTTCCCTCCCACACATCCTTCTCCCTGCTGTATGGAAGTGTGCAGAGGTGGGGGAGAAAGGGAGAGTTTAGTTTAGTTTAGAGATACAGCACGGAGACAGGCCCTTCGGAGCACCGAGTCCATGCCGACCAGCGACCCCCGTATACTAGCTCTGCCCTACACACCAGGCATCATTTACCATTCTTACCGAAGCCAACTCTTTGGAGTGTGGGGGGAAACCGAAGTTCTCTGAGAAAACCTACGCAGGTCACGGGGAGAACGTGCAAACTCCGCACAGGCAGCAACCGTAGTCAGGATCCTATAACAAGAGGAATCAAATATAGGAGCAAAGAGGTTGTACAGAGACCTAGTGCGACCACACCTGGAGTATTGTGTGCAGTTTTGGTCCCCTAATTCCAGGATGGATATTCTTGCTATTGAGGGAGTGCAGCGTAGCTTTACAAGGTTAATTCCCGGGATGGCGTGACTTTCATATGCTGAGAGAATGGAGCAGCTGGGCTTGTACACTCTGGAGTTTAGAAGGATGAGAGGTGATCTCATTGAAACATATAAGATTGTTAAGGGTTTGGACACACTAGAGGCAGGAAAACATGTTCCCGATGTTGGGGGAGTCCAGAACCAGGGGCCACAGTTTAAGAATAAGGAGTAAGCCATTTAGAACGGAGACAAGGAAACACTTTTTCTCACAGAGAGTGGTGAGTCTGTGGAATTCTTTGTCTCAGAGGACGGTGGAGGCAGGTTCTCTGGATACTTTCAAGAGAGAGCTAAATAGGGCTCTTGGAAATAGCGGAGTCAGGGGATATGGGGGAAAGGCAGGAACGGGGTACTGATTGTGGATGATCAGCCATGATCACATTGAATGGTGGTGCTGGCTCGAAGGGCAGAATGGCCCACTCCTGCACCTATTGTCTATTGTCTATTGCTTACCCGAGTCTCTGGGAAATGTAAAGGGCCTGTCCCACTTGGGCGTCATTCGCGCATCGTATACGCGACATAATTTACGCATCACGACGCGCACGTGATGCGTGCATGGTGCGCGTTATGCGTGCGTGGAGCGTAGTGACATAGGCAGTAATTTTGGGATGTACAAAATCTTCGCACGCCAACTGCATGACGCACATGACAGGCCCTAAGGCAGCAACTCTACTGCTGCGCCACTGAAATTAGCGCGTGGGTTTACTCCGGGTGCTCCGGTCAGCTCGCACGCTCCAAAGACGTACAGGTTTGTAGGTTAATTCTCTTTGGTAAACAAGTTGTAAATTATCCCTAGTGTGAAGGATAGTGTTGGAGGATGGAGTGATTGGTGGTCGATGCGGACTCGTTGGGATAAAGATCTTGTTTCCATGCTGTATCTTTGAAGTCTAAATGGGTTCTACGTGAAATCATTGCTCTCTGAGGCAGTTTTCTTTAAACCATATCCCAAGTTTGCACTGAACTGGCCGTTTGCAGTGGGAGTAAAAATGATCATTGTTAAAAGAGATAGTGGGAGTATATACATGAGATAAGCTGAATAAGCAGGGGGTATGGAGAGAAGGCAGGCACAGGATGCTGAGTTGGATGATCAGCCATGATCATATTGAATGGTTGTGCAGGCTCGAAGGGCTGAATGGCCTACTCCTGCACCTATTTTCTATGTTTCTATGTTTCTATGAATATAGTGTCGCGAGTAATACTGATAGGCTGGGTGGCAGTTCTGTAGTAAAGCATTTTGCAGAGTATAGACCCTAGTCTGCACCTGATGGGCTGAATGGCCATTTTGGTGCCACCATCCCTATGGGATTCCTCCTCCTTGAATCGTTGCCTCGGCAACTTGCAGCTCAGAAGCTGAGGGTCGGAATATTTGCTCTGAATTTTAGTGTTGATCCATCTCTATGGAGAACTCTGGCGCTGAAAGGCAGCAATTCTACCACTGCACGGTGGCGCAGCTGTAGAGTTGCTGCCTTACAGCGCCAGAGACCCGGTTTCGATCCTGACTACGGGTGCTGTCTGTACGCTCTCCCCGTGACCGCGTGGGTTTTCTCCAGGTGCTCTGGTTTCCTCCCGTATTCCAGAGACGTGCAGGTTTGCCGGCTAATTGGCTTCGGTAAATTGCCCTTAGCATGTTGCGTAGAACTAGTGTACGGGTGATCGCTGGTTGGCCTGAAGAAGGGTCATGTATCCATGTACTCCAGAGATGTTGCCTGACCTGCTGAGCTACTCCACCACTTTGTGCCTCTTCTTCAGACTGATGGCGACGTTATTGGTTGGGACCCTTCTTCGGACTATTGTACGATGGTACAATAATCCCATTTTAAGGTCAAAACAGGAACGTTGTGATATAATGCACATTATCTGTAATCCTTAGTCTGTAACAGGACCATGGAGGCTGGAAGATAGACACAAGATGCCAGAATAACTCAACGGGTTAGGCGACATCTCTGAAGAAAAAGAAATAGGTGATGTTTCGGGTCAGGACTTTCCTTCAGACTGATAGTGGAGGTCGGGAGTGGTGGGGGATGAATGAAGTGTAGGCAAGAAAAGGCCAAAACAAAACGTTGTTGGCCATTATGGGTCCACCCTTCCTGATTTCATCTGTTTCAGTTTCGTTCAGTTTAGTTTAGAGATACAGCACGGGAACAGGCCCTTCGGCCTTCCAAGTCCGCCCCGTCCCGGGATCCCCGCACACTAGCACCATCCTGCACACACTAGGGAGAATTTACAAATAACCGACAAACCTGTACCTGCAGCGAGACCTGGGTGTCATGGTACACCAGTCATTGAAAGTAGGCATGCAGGTGCAGCAGGCAGTGAAGAAAGCGAATGGTATGTTAGCTTTCATAGCAAAAGGATTTGAGTATAGGAGCAGGGAGGTTCTACTGCAGTTGTACAGGGTCTTGGTGAGACCACACCTGGAGTGTTGCGTACAGTTTTGGTCTCCAAATCTGAGGAAGGACATTATTGCCATAGAGGGAGTGCAGAGAAGGTTCACCAGATGATTCCTGGGATGTCAGGACTGTCTTATGAAGAAAGACTGGATAGACTGGTTTATACTCTCTAGAATTTAGGAGATTGAGAAGGGATCTTATCGAAACTTACAAAAATTCTTAAGGGGTTGGACAGGCTAGATGCAGGAAGATTGCTCCTGATGTTGGGGAAGTCCAGGACAAAGGGTCACAGCTTAAGGATAAGGGGAAAATCCTTTAAAACCGAGATGAGAAGAACTTTTTTCACACAGAGAGTGGTGAATCTCTGAAACTCTCTGCCACAGAGGGTAGTCGAGGCCAGTTCATTGGCTACATTTAAGAGGGAGTTTAGATGTGGCCCTTGTGGCTAAGGGGATCAGAGGGTATGGAGAGAAGGCAGGTACAGGATACTGAGTTGGATGATCAGCCATGATCATATTGAATGGCGGTGCAGGCTCGAAGGGCCGAATGGCCTACTCCTGCACCTAATTTCTATGTTTCTATGTTTCTATGTTTGGAGTGTGGGTGGAAGCCGGAGCACCCGGGGAAAACCCCACGCAGGTCACGGGGAGAGAACGTGCAAACTCCGTACAGACAGCACCCGTAGTCGGGTTCGAATTCGGGTGTCTGGCTCTGTGAGGCAGCGACTCTACCGCTGTGCCACTTTGTGTCTATTATCGGTGTAAACCACCATCTGCAGTTCCTCCCTACCTCTGGAGGTTGGAGCTAGTTCATCGCCACATCCTCATCCTTGGAAAGATTGCTAGCCTCGTTTCACATCACAGCGACAAAAAGACAGTTCAAAAGCAAACATTCTTGCAAAAAAAAAAACGCAAAAAAATTCCAATTAACTAATGCTTTTAAAAACAAACCACCTTTGCCTTTTAAACACATTGCTCATGAGCTGTCACTACCTGGTCCACATCTCATCGACAGACCAGCCCCATCTCCAATGCTCATAAATTATCTCAGACTCAGCAGTCGAGAATGGGCAACGTTCCTTTAACCTTGAACTAATCTGTTCCCGCAGTTTAAAAAAAAAAGGCGGAAACGATCGAATTCCCTTCTTATTGAGATGAGGCGTGAAGAGAGGGATCCTCCTCCCCAAATACTGATAATGAAAAGTGAAAATGAAGACTTTCGCCCGGCACTTACCATACCAGTTGTTGCAGAGCCAGCAATTAATTTTTGTCCGCTCCTGGTTGCCCTGAAAAAGGTGGGGGGTCAAAGTTGCCGGCCTCGCGCCTTGCCCAATCCCAAACACTGAAGTCTGAGACTCTGGGAACATGGAACGGCATGGCAGAGCGCAGGAGCAGGCCGTTCGGCCCATCATATCCATTCCAAACACAATGCCAAGATAGACTATGTGTAGGTAGGAACCCGCAGATGCTGGATTACACCGAGGATACACACAAAATGCTGGAGTAACTCAGCGGGCCAGGCAGCATCAGTGGAGAAAAGGAATAGGTGACGTTTCAGGTAGAGACCCTTCCTCAGACCGTTTTTTGCCTGAAGTCTGAAGAGCCTCAGGGCCTGTTTGCGCACTGTGTCTCTAAACTAAGCTAAACTAAAATGCTGGTATACATTGAAGATAGACATAAACTGGAATACGCCAGCATCTGCAGTTCCTTTCTACACATTTTGTCCAGGGGGGAACTGCAGATGCTGGTTTAAACCGATGATAGACACAAAAAGCTGGAGTAACAGCCAACAATGGGCCATTTCCTGGATTATTGTTACTTTTTTGGATACAGTATCTTTCATTCATTTGTTCGATACCTCTATACATCACAGTCTACATCTCCAGTTTCCCTTTTCCCTGACTCTCAGGCTGAAGAAGGGTCTCGACCCGAAACGTCACTTATTCAAATTCTCCAGAGTTGCTGCCAGACCTGCTGAGTTACTCCAGTGTTCTGTGCCTATCTACACATTCTGTCTGCTCCGCTGCAAAATCTCCTCAATGTAATGTCTACTTTGAAGAAGTTCTCCTTCTCTCTCCGACAGGAGATTTGTAAAGGGCCTGTCCCACTTTGGTGATTTTTTTCGGCAATTGCCGTCGACTATCACAGTCGTAGCAGGTCATCTCTCCTGGACCCCCCCCCTACGACAATGTCTATCTACCACCTAGTCGATGTAAAGCTACAGCAAGCTACCCACAACCAGCGACCCATTAGGACATTCACCTATGACCACGCCTACAACAACCTACGACAAGCAAAGTCAACCTTCGTCCACCCGCGGCAAGTCACGACAAGCAACGGCCCTGTCGGCGACAACTGAAGACAAAGGAAGAAAATTCAGTCGCCGGTTGACGTACGTTGTCGCCAATGGAATTCACCAAAGCCAGCACCTGGCGACAACCAACGTCACCTGGCAACAACCTACGACAGGAGAAGACAAGCAACGTCAAGCCAACTATCGGCAAAAGGTTTTGAACATTTCAAAATCCAGCGGCGACAAGGAAAAAGCTACGACACTTGAGACAACTCACGACAATACAGGCGTCACCCCGCGACCATGTGGCCACAGTCTATTTCCTTAAAATCGCCTAAGTGGGACAGGCCCTTAAGCCCCCTCTCACTGCTCCCCCCTCTGTAACTCCTCCTGCTCTCCACCAGTACGTCAAATCTTCTTGATTGTGTTCCCAGCTTGTTTTTTTTATATTGTGGAGGCCAAGTCAGTGGATATTTTTAAGACGGAGATAGATAGATTCTTGATTAGTACGGGTGTCAGAGGTTATGGGGAGAAGGCAGGAGAATGGGGTTCGGAGGGGGAGATAGATCAGCCATGATTGAATAACAGTAGACTTGATGGGCTGAATGGCCTAATTCTACTCCTATCACTTATGACTTTATGACCTTATATTTCATGTCAAAAACCCTCACCACATTACAAAACATGTCGTCTCCTCAAGGTAACGCCTACTTCGCCTACGACGAACACAATAATTTGGGGAAGATGAACCATCCATAATTTGTATACCTCCCAAGTCTCTTCCTTATCTATATCGGTGAGACCAAGCGGAGGTTGGGCGATCGTTTCGCCGAACACCTCCGCTCGGTCTGCAATAACCAAGCTGACCTCCCGGTGGCTCAGCACTTCAACTCCCCCTCCCACTCCGTCCCCCTCCATCTCCGACCTCTCTGTCCTGGGTCTCCTCCATGGCCACAGCGAGCAGCACCGGAAATTGGAGGAACAGCACCTCATATTCCGTTTGGGGAGTCTGCATCCTGGGGGCATGAACATCGAATTCTCCCAATTTTGTTAGTCCTTGCTGTCTCCTCCCCTTCCTCAGTCCCCCTGCTGTCTCCTCCCATCCCCCAGCCTTCGGGCTCCTCCTCCTTTTTCCTTTCTTGTCCCCGCCCACCCCCGCCCCCGATCAGTCTGAAGAAGGGTTTCGGCCCGAAACGTTGCCTATTTCCTTCGCTCCATAGATGCTGCTGCACCCGCTGAGTTTCTCCAGCGTTTTTGTGTAACCTTCTCTTCCTTATCTGTTTAGTTTACTTTAGTTTAGAGATACAGTGCGGAAACAAGCTCCTCAGCCCACCGAGTCCGCACCGACCAGCGATGCCCGCACACTAACACTCTCCTGGTCCCATTGCAGAAACTTCCACGTCGCAGGGCTGTAAACTGGAAGTATCCCGAGCTAATTCTGCTACCACCACCATCATCCACTGCAACAAGTGATGGCTCCCACTGATTGGCGCCGGAAGCTTGCGTCCTTTTCAGGACGGACGATGACAGCGATGTCAACATTTGTAACAAGATAACATGGTCTCCTTTCACTGAATTTCTTCAACAATAGAATGGTTGAACACAAATTTAAAACTGATGCTTAGGATGGGTGAGCGGGGGGAAGGGAAGGATAGTGGGACATATTTCCG